>NC_072736.1:138984358-139225961 GCF_026930045.1 Uloborus diversus
GTACAAAAGACTAACCTTTTTGGGGTGAAATCTCTCAAGTACCAGCTATCGCGAAGTTATTTAAAAAACAGTGAATGAAATTGTAATAAGTGGATTGTTAATTATAACTCAATCTCACAAATTACAACTACACGCATGTTTTATTTGAAATCGCTGCATACGGCTGTTTGCCCATCGTCGATTTGCAGAAGGCATGCCGTAAAATCGCAAATCAACTCGGCTGTTGAAAAAAACTACCGTAATCCTACAGCACTTCGGATGGTCCACACACAACGGTGCGAATTGAGGAAATGACTTTATCAATATTTCTATCTACCCTTTACCGATAACAGATAACAAACCCCACGTGCGAGTATGATTCACCCCTTAGCAAGTACGTCTTGTAAGTGATGTCACTGTTTCTGACCAATTAAAATTAGTTCACGTTTCTCAAATATCAAGCACATAGATCGACAATAGTCTGATGTCAGGTTTTCCAAACAAAATTTTAGATTTTAATTCGTAGTTTCGAATTAATTTCTTTTTCATTTCAAACTTATAAAAAAAAAATTTCCAGCTTGTAAGAATATTTCTTTCAAAAACAGATTTTTGATTCAAAACAGTATTTTTTCAAACTTGTAATATTTTTCTACTTAGAAAATGAAATCAAAAATTTTTGTTTTCTTTAATCATATAAAATGTTTTTAAGAAATAATTTCTCAAACTTGTAATATTTTTCCACTAATTAAAAAAAAAATCAATTTTTTTTTTCAATCATATAAAAATAAATTTTTAATCTTACAACAATAAATTTTTCCGCAAAAATATTTTTTTCAAATCAAAATAATAATAATATTTTTGTAACATATTATTTTTTTTCTTTTCGATCTTTTTTTTTCTTTCGCAAAACTATTTTCTTTTTTTTTTTTTTTTCAAAAATTTTCAAACTTACAAAATAAAATTTTTTCAACTGAATCTTTAAACGAAATGCTTTAATTAAATTTAAAACTCAATATCACTTTACTCTTAGTATTAATAACCAATAGCACTTAACCATTTACTCTTTGCACTCTAAGTATTAATTAACACACATGCATTAGAAATAATAATAATAATGTTTAAGATACTTACAAATCATCCACTCAAGCTTTCAAATATCCATCTAGCATGTTATTGTTCATTCGTGTGAGGGAACTTGTAATAAAACTTTACACATCAACCGAAATTATAAGCGAAAATATCACATTTTTAGCACTTAATATAATCCTACAATTAACAAATTGGTTTTAACTTTGAATTTAAGAAAAATAAAAACTATTACACACTTAGTAACATATCTATCGATGTATATTATTTCATGACAAATCACAAATAGGTGAGGATCTTTTATCGATCATGTGACCAACTAAATTAAGAAAGAGCGTTCTTATCTCATATGAGAATTTATAAGTCTTTAATATTTCTCTTTAATGTAAGTGTATTGATACGTACGAGTTTGTGTATGTGAATATAACTGTGTATTGTTTTCAAACCATTGACATGTTTAAGCTTAACGGTTCTAATTTTGACTTTCCACTTAGCATTAGTCGAAGTCCTTCGCATGTATTAAACTATAGAAATATTACAAAAATTATATTTTCACTCAGTCTTAATTACAAAACCATACAATAAGATGAAGACAACACCGATAGTATAAAGATTACTTACAATAAAGTGCATATAAAAAATATATGTAAGAGTGATTTCAAAGTATAATCCATCAACCATATTCAACAACTCAATCAAAACACAAGTCTCTTTTAAAATGATAAACACAATTTATTCACACACACAGTAAAAGACAATTAAAAAATATATGTAAGAGTGATTTCAAAGTATAATCCATCAACCATATTCAACAACTCAATCAAAACACAAGTCTCTTTTAAAATGATAAACACAATTTATTCACACACACAGTAAAAGACAATTAAAAAAACTTTCATCTTTAAGTAAAACTCTTCAAAACTTTCAAGCGTATTTTTAACATCGATTGCATCAAATAAATCAGACACATGACATTTTAAACATGGACTATCAACATTCAAAGTAACGAAGTCACGGGTCAAGTTTTCCCAATTAACATTAAAAAGAGCCTGTTCGAAAAAAGTGTCGAACTTTCGACCCCTTGTTAATGATTCACATTCATGCACTCTCTCTCATGTAAAAAATGAATCCATTTTTACAATCCACACATTCTTTTTAGAAAGGTAGTTTATGTTGCATATGAGCTCATCAAATAGTCACTTACGTAGAGAATCAGCCAGTTTACGAACTTCTTGTGATGTATATGTGCTGATTTTATCACATCGACAATCACAGGGATATTTTTTCTCAATTTCCGAAAGGATGTACTTTTTTAGAGTATAAGTCATAAGTTTGTCTTTGATACTACGTGAGATACAAGGGGACGCGTAGCACAATTTGTCAATCTGGCTTTCCAAAAGTAGAATTCTATCAGGCATCAACTGGAACACTTCTCGTTTCAGTTTGAACAATCTTTGCACACTAACACAGATGTTACCATTCGCACTCGACTCTCCTTTTTTTTTTTATAACAAAAGCGAAATCACGGTCTTCGATTAATTTTTGATTTATATTTTTACGTAGGCTTGAAATAAGTGATCTCCACACATCTGGTTCTAAGGAAATACCATCCTTAGTTGGTCGAAGAATACCATCTTTCCCACACGTATATCTTCTAATATGCACGCATGTACGTTTCCGAAAAGTATTCACCTAAAGTGAAAATACAATCACCCAAGTCTATCATATCATCAGGCTGTGGAGAAGCCTCAGTGTTCATTTTCATGTTCGTTGCATCCCATCTGTTCATCTTCAGGCTTCAAAGTTTCAGAATGATTTTCACCAGCCTTAGTCATTCTTAACTCTCATAGGATTAAGAGTCACAATACTAAAACAACTTCCTGCGAACTTAAAAAATAAATCAAACTAGGTTTTAACACTAGCGGGTGAAGAAAAATCCTAAGTACATAGAATAAAATTTCACGACGTCTTTCAAAGCTCAGAATCACTCTGAAAATGATTCTCCAAACATCCACTATAAACCAATGAATATTCACTTTAACCAATGAGAAGTGTACATAAATCTCTTGCTACTGACGTCATAGAATATCACACGAACTTTTGAGCAGAATTGAGTTGTTTTACACAGTATTCAGATTTTTAGAAAATGCTAACACTTTGACTTCCAAATTCATCCTGACCTACTACGAGTAATTTTAAGATGGTAGCAGGTTTTCACATCACACCGAATGTCGATGACGGTTTAGCATCTCATGCAAATTGACATGATCAATTACACGTGATTGACCATGTCATGCGCAAATGCGAAACCGTCATCGACATTCGGTGTGATGTGAAAACCTGCTACCATCTTAAAATTACTCGTAGTAGGTCAGGATGAATTTGGAAGTCAAAGTGTTGGCATTTTCTAAAAATCTGAATACTGTGTAAAACAACTCAATTCTGCTCAAAAGTTCGTGTGATATTCTATGACGTCAGTAGCAAGAGATTTATGTACACTTCTCATTGGTTAAAGTGAATATTCATTGGTTTATAGTGGATGTTTGGAGAATCATTTTCAGAGTGATTCTGAGCTTTGAAAGACGTCGTGAAATTTTATTCTATGTACTTAGGATTTTTCTTCACCCGCTAGTGTTAAAACCTAGTTTGATTTATTTTTTAAGTTCGCAGGAAGTTGTTTTAGTATTGTGACTCTTAATCCTATGAGAGTTAAGAATGACTAAGGCTGGTGAAAATCATTCTGAAACTTTGAAGCCTGAAGATGAACAGATGGGATGCAACGAACATGAAAATGAACACTGAGGCTTCTCCACAGCCTGATGATATGATACACTTGGGTGATTGTATTTTCACTTTAGGTGAATACTTTTCGGAAACGTACATGCGTGCATATTAGAAGATATACGTGTGGGAAAGATGGTATTCTTCGACCAACTAAGGATGGTATTTCCTTAGAACCAGATGTGTGGAGATCACTTATTTCAAGCCTACGTAAAAATATAAATCAAAAATTAATCGAAGACCGTGATTTCGCTTTTGTTATAAAAAAAAAGGAGAGTCGAGTGCGAATGGTAACATCTGTGTTAGTGTGCAAAGATTGTTCAAACTGAAACGAGAAGTGTTCCAGTTGATGCCTGATAGAATTCTACTTTTGGAAAGCCAGATTGACAAATTGTGCTACGCGTCCCCTTGTATCTCACGTAGTGTCAAAGACAAACTTATGACTTATACTCTAAAAGAGTACATCCTTTCGGAAATTGAGAAAAAATATCCCTGTGATTGTCGATGTGATAAAATCAACACATATACATCACAAGAAGTTCGTAAACTGGCTGATTCTCTACGTAAGTGACTATTTGATGAGCTCATATGCAACATAAACTACCTTTCTAAAAAGAATGTGTGGATTGTAAAAATGGATTCATTTTTTACATGAGAGAGAGTGCATGAATGTGAATCATTAACAAGGGGTCGAAAGTTCGACACTTTTTTCGAACAGGCTCTTTTTAATGTTAATTGGGAAAACTTGACCCGTGACTTCGTTACTTTGAATGTTGATAGTCCATGTTTAAAATGTCATGTGTCTGATTTATTTGATGCAATCGATGTTAAAAATACGCTTGAAAGTTTTGAAGAGTTTTACTTAAAGATGAAAGTTTTTTTAATTGTCTTTTACTGTGTGTGTGAATAAATTGTGTTTATCATTTTAAAAGAGACTTGTGTTTTGATTGAGTTGTTGAATATGGTTGATGGATTATACTTTGAAATCACTCTTACATATATTTTTTAATTGTCTTTTACTGTGTGTGTGAATAAATTGTGTTTATCATTTTAAAAGAGACTTGTGTTTTGATTGAGTTGTTGAATATGGTTGATGGATTATACTTTGAAATCACTCTTACATATATTTTTTATATGCACTTTATTGTAAGTAATCTTTATACTATCGGTGTTGTCTTCATCTTATTGTATGGTTTTGTAATTAAGACTGAGTGAAAATATAATTTTTGTAATATTTCTATAGTTTAATACATGCGAAGGACTTCGACTAATGCTAAGTGGAAAGTCAAAATTAGAACCGTAAAGCTTAAACATGTCAATGGTTTGAAAACAATACACAGTTATATTCACATACACAAACTCGTACGTATCAATACACTTACATTAAAGAGAAATATTAAAGACTTATAAATTCTCATATGAGATAAGAACGCTCTTTCTTAACTTAGTTGGTCACATGATCGATAAAAGATCCTCACCTATTTGTGATTTGTCATGAAATAATATACATCGATAGATATGTTACTAAGTGTGTAATAGTTTTTATTTTTCTTAAATTCAAAGTTAAAACCAATTTGTTAATTGTAGGATTATATTAAGTGCTAAAAATGTGATATTTTCGCTTATAATTTCGGTTGATGTGTAAAGTTTTATTACAAGTTCCCTCACACGAATGAACAATAACATGCTAGATGGATATTTGAAAGCTTGAGTGAATGATTTGTAAGTATCTTAAACATTATTATTATTATTTCTAATGCATGTGTGTTAATTAATACTTAGAGTGCAAAGAGTAAATGGTTAAGTGCTATTGGTTATTAATACTAAGAGTAAAGTGATATTGAGTTTTAAATTTAATTAAAGCATTTCGTTTAAAGATTCAGTTGAAAAAATTTTATTTTGTAAGTTTGAAAATTTTTGAAAAAAAAAAAAAGAAAATAGTTTTGCGAAAAAAAAAAAGATTGAAAAGAAAAAAAATAATATGTTACAAAAATATTATTATTATTTTGATTTGAAAAAAATATTTTTGCGGAAAAATTTATTGTTGTAAGATTAAAAATTTATTTTTATATGATTGAAAAAAAAAATTGATTTTTTTTAATTAGTGGAAAAATATTACAAGTTTGAGAAATTATTTCTTAAAAACATTTTATATGATTAAAGAAAACAAAAATTTTTGATTTCATTTTCTAAGTAGAAAAATATTACAAGTTTGAAAAAATACTGTTTTGAATCAAAAATCTGTTTTTGAAAGAAATATTCTTACAAGCTGGAAATTTTTTTTTATAAGTTTGAAATGAAAAAGAAATTAATTCGAAACTACGAATTAAAATCTAAAATTTTGTTTGGAAAACCTGACATCAGACTATTGTCGATCTATGTGCTTGATATTTGAGAAACGTGAACTAATTTTAATTGGTCAGAAACAGTGACATCACTTACAAGACGTACTTGCTAAGGGGTGAATCATACTCGCACGTGGGGTTTGTTATCTGTTATCGGTAAAGGGTAGATAGAAATATTGATAAAGTCATTTCCTCAATTCGCACCGTTGTGTGTGGACCATCCGAAGTGCTGTAGGATTACGGTAGTTTTTTTCAACAGCCGAGTTGATTTGCGATTTTACGGCATGCCTTCTGCAAATCGACGATGGGCAAACAGCCGTATGCAGCGATTTCAAATAAAACATGCGTGTAGTTGTAATTTGTGAGATTGAGTTATAATTAACAATCCACTTATTACAATTTCATTCACTGTTTTTAAATAACTTCGCGATAGCTGGTACTTGAGAGATTTCACCCCAAAAAGGTTAGTCTTTTGTACTTAATTTTAGTCAGTATTTAGCTTTAACTTAATTTGTCAAATTTTAGATTAAGTTTCTTAATCTAACGTATAGCTGTCCATTTGAATGTATCGTTCGAAAAGGATAAAGACTAAAATAAATGATATCGATTTTGTTAAAGAAATTAGTTGTTAAAGTAAAATATTATTGGGAAAATGAAATAGTCAAAGTGATTCTAATTCATGAAGGTTGAAAATTTTGTTTTATTCTAACAAGAGTGCTTGTATGAAAAAAAAAATAATAATAAAGTAAACCACTATGCGATAAAATGACTAAGTTAAATACTAATCAAAAAATAATTAATAGAGTTGATTAAATAAAATGTGATAAATTAAATGAAACTCTTGAAAAGCATATAAAGTGATGAAATGTAACTTGAGTGCGAAATTTGCTTACTGGAAAAAAATTAAATAAGTTGATTTTTTTAAAATCGTGAAAATTTGATAATGATAAGTGTTAATTACTACTAAGAGTAAATTGATTGCAAGTTTTTAAATTAACTTAGTTGGATGAAAATTGTAGACTTGATAATGTTTCGAAAAATTTGTGTGTTCGATTCCTGTTACTAATTGTGAAAAATTTCTAAGTTTAAAAATAACGGGGGAAAAAAAAACGATAAAGTAAAAACAAGCAAGAAAATGATTAAGTTAAATACTAAGCGATAAAATGACTAAGTTTAATACTAATCAAAAAATAATTAAATAAAATGTGATAAAATGTAACTTGAGTGCGAAATTTGCTTACTGGAAAAAAATAAAATAAGTTGATTTTTTAAATCCATGAAAATTTCTTAATGATAAGTGTTTATTAATGCTAAGAGTAAATTGATTCCAAGTTTTGAAATGAATTTCAGTAGAAGTTATTTTTCGGTAAGTCTATTTTTAAAATTTGCTGACATGAAGTTTTGATACTCGACTTATAATTTTAACATTTCTTGGGTACTTCATTGATGTTTAACATTTTTGTGTTATGTGTTTTATTTTACTGTAGGTAAAAATAATTAAATAAAAGTGAAATTTATAAATTGTAATGAAAATTCTGTTAATGAAATTGGTTGGTTGTAAAGTAATATTTTGGAAAAGCTGTAATGAATGATAAATAGTAAAACGCAGTAAGTAAAATAGTAAAGTATGGTAAAGTAAAATAAAATATTCAGAGGGGATTTAATTCATGAAAGTTGAAAATTTTGTTTTATTCCATCAAGAGTGTTTGCATGAAAAAAAAAAAAAGAAAGAAAGGAAAATATGATTAACTTAAATATCGATGATAAAAAAATAATTATTAGAGTTAATTAAATGAAATGCGATAAATTAAGTGAAACTCATGAAAAGCATATGTAGTGATAAAATATAACTTGAGTGAGAAATTTGGTTACAGTAAAAAATTATTTAAGAAGATAATTTTTAAAATTCATGAAAATATTTGATAGTGATAAGTGTTAATTAATACGAAAAGTAAATTGATTGTAGATTTTGGAAAATTAAATGGATAAATGTATAAAAATAATAACGTATGTGATAATTTAAAATATTAACAATGAAAAAGAATCAAAGACGATTAAATGAATCTAAATCGTAAATGAGTTGCTATTTTAGTAAACTCAAACTAGAGTGAAAAGCATTTTAGTAGGAACATGTTAAAATCTCTTGTGCTAAGAAAAATAAATAACTTTTAAGCATAATTTTGTAACTGGAATAAATGTATGATAAAATGATTAAGTTAAGTATTAATGAAAAAGTAATTGATAGAGTTAATTAAATGGAATGTGATAAATTCAATGAAACTCTTGAAACGTATATGCAGTGTTGGAATGTAACTTGAGTGCGCAATTTGCTTACTGGAAAAAATTAATTAAGTTGATTTTTTAAAATCTGAGAAAATTTGTTAATGATAAGTGTTAATTACTACTACGAGTAAATTGATTGCAAGTTTGACATGATTGCAAAAATTGAAGACATGATAACGTTTTGAAAAATTTGAAGGTTCGATTCCTGTCACTACTTGTGAAAAATTTCTAAGTTTAAAAATATCGGAAAAAAACGATAAAGTAAAAACAAGCGAGAAAATGATCAAACTCTAAAATATACTAAAAAAAATCGAAATCACGAAAAAATAATCTAAGTCTGAAATGCTTGAAATTAGTTAAAGACTAAAAAGTTAAGAAAATAGTTAAAGACTGAAAATAATTGAAAAACGCTAAAATAGTGAAAAAAAAAATCAAAGTGCTAAATGACAGGAAAAAACGTTAAAGTTCAAAATGTGTGAAAGAATATTTAAGTTAATTATTTCTTCGAAAATTTAACAAGTAAGAAAAAATATTTTGTTGTATGAAAGTCAAAAAAAAAAATTAGTTAAGAAAATTATTTCTTCGAAATTTTTACAAGTTAGAAAAAATATTTGTCAATTTGACAAAGAAAAAAGAAATTAGTTAAGGAAATTTAACAAGTTAGAAAAAATAAAAAATGATAAAGTTTGAAATGCATGAAAAAGAAAATCAAAGTTTAAAATATATTTCAAGTCCACAAAGCATTGAACCAAATCTAAAATCTCGAATGGGTTGTATTTAAATAAATCTTTACTTAAGTGAAAACTTTGTTATTATGAAAAATAATAATAATGATGATAGTTTCAATTATGAGCTGAAATACAGTTAATGATATGCCATGATTAGTACTAAAGAGTGAATTAACTGATGGTTTTAAAATTAATTTAATTGTAATATTCGTTGTCATGGTACAGATTCACATTAAGACTGAAAGTGTAATGGGAAATATAGCATAGTGGTTAGCATACGTTTTTGCTAACTCAAAGTTTGGGTGTTCGATTCCCGACACTCTGTAAAATAAAAATAATTAAATTCGCGAAACTTTGGTTGTCTTGACAACCATTCGTCGAAATTATTCAAAGTCCGAAAAAAAAAAAGAATCACCGAAAGAATGATAAATATAACAGAGTTGGGATTTATTTTTACAAGTATAATAAATGCATGAAAATAATAAAATGACAGTGTAAACGATTAATAACGCGATTAAAACATAACTCATGAAAATGTATAAATCATATTGAATATTAAAGCTGATTGATCTAACTTGTGAAAAATCTTCAAAATTGATCTGCATTTGTATGCAAATTGCATTGGCAGATGAAAAGAAGTTGATGGGGTGTATTTAATACACCGGGCTGGTTGGTGGGACCGTCAACTTAAAACATAAATTTATTTTGTAACAAAGTTCAGAAACGTAGGGAAAATCTTTCACGGTAAAAAAAAAACGACAAAGTCCAGTATGTTTGTAAAAAAAAAAAACACTGGAAATAGCTCTGTACAACTTCATGAGGATGGCATGACAAAAAGTATCACACATTCTTATGACAACAATTGTGACGTTTTGTCATACCCTAAACAGGTTGCCACTCGAAAACCATCGTATAAGGTTACGGAAAAATATTCTAAGTCCAAAAACTTTTCACGGTAAAAACGACAAAGTCTAAAAATATCCCTGTAACCTTTCACGGTAAAAACGCGAGCAAAAACGAGGAAGAGCAAAAACTCGAGCGAAAATTTAGCCGAGCGAAAACGAGGAAGGGCGAAAACGTAGCCGAGCAAAAGCGAGGAAGAGTGAAAGCGAGGAAGGGCGAAATCACGGGAAAAAACCCTCGTCACCTTCTTCAAGATTCATGCGCAACCCCAAGGTCAGAGGGGGAGTGGAAGGCGAAGGAGGCGCAGCCCAAGGTCGGAGGAAGTGGAGGTCGGAGGAAGATCGTTAGGGGGTGGGGAGGAAGTGGTTCCACTTCACACTTCCTCCTGGCGTTGAACTCTCATTTTTTACCTACTTATATATATATATATATATGTATATATATATATATATATATATATGTATATATATATATATATATGTATATATATATATATATATGTATATATATATATATATATATATATATATATATATATATATATATATGTATATATATATATATATATATGTATATATATATATATATATATATATATATATATATATATATATATATATATATATATATATATATATATATAGATAGATAGATAGATAGATAGATAGATAGATATAAAAGAAGTAACCCCCCCCCCCCGAAAGTCGGGTCTAGCTACGCCACTGCTATCTACTAACGTTTAGGGTTAATCCACTGGAGTTAGGGTTAAAATTTCAACTATCAAAATAATCACCAAACAGGCAATTGCTTCGTTTAAATATAGAAGCAATTTTCAGCCGTCATATCTTGCGGCGATTCTCTAGTAATGATGAATTTCGTAAAAGCTGTAAACAAGGATGGTTTTAAAATACCTTAGAGGGAAATTTCCGAGACATATTGAAGCTAAGGTTAAGGAGAGATTTTTTAACACCCTTCAAATACGCGCAATTATGAAAATCACTGTTTTTGAAAAAAAAGAAAGAAAGAGAAGAAAAATATATCTAAGAAGCCTTTAAGGGTGTATTACAAGTATTTCTTGGCAATAGAGAAGATGAGAACTAAAACCAGTTAGTTGAAAACCCCTACGGAAGTACTGTGACCATTGACGAATGATGTGTCTCTGAAGCTCTATTTTGTTCATTTCCTGTAGGAAATTTTGCTAAAAAACTGGAGCGATGCGCATGAGGAAAGGTTTCACCTCAGATATCTTTACAATCGAACGCAGATGTCAGGGTGAGTGGGCTGAGTTAATGCTCACCAAATACTGCTAAACTATTACAAGAGAATGGTCCTTCTTTGACGTACAAAAAGCAATCGAAAATGAAGCGTTTACAGCAGTAGGCCAAAACCAACGACTGCTTTCGGAAAAATAGACTATTGTTTATTAATACAGGACTCAATCAAAACCATGTATTGCGCAATATTTTTTTTTTTCCTTTAACCTTACCTCCAAATCAATGTGTGGCTATTGTGCTTCCTGCTGCAGTGGGCTTCTGTGTATCTTGAAAACAGAAGAGCTAATAATAAAAAAATCCGCCACCATATTCGTTTTGCTCGACCCAAAATTAGTAGGATATTAGTAGTTGATAATTTAAAACCAGGATGCAGACAAAAAACTATTTTCTGTTGCGCTCTGTTATTATTGTTGGCGTTGGCGTACCATCGAAAATTAGAAAAATATATTAAAATTGGATGAGAAGATGAGAGTAAACTCAACCATAAACTAAAAGAACGAAAGGGCATCAAGTGTTTGCTGTTATTTTTTCTAGTGTATTGTAAAAGGGAAAGCTTCATTTACTTTAGAGCTTCTCATAGATGAAATGCATATTTAAATAGCATTTGCACATTTGCATATTGATACAAATGAAATAGCTAGTGTTATTATTATTTTTTTAATTTAGCGAGTTAAAGTTACCTTTAAAGATTTCGATATTGATCCATCTGACAGCTGTGATCAAGATAAATTAGAATTCTGGGGAGAAGAAGGCAACAATGTTTTGGGAATCTTTTGCGGCTCAGACATTCCAAGACCAATATTTTCTGAAAAGGGAGACCAACTTCTTAGAATTACCTTCAACACAGACTACATGGGAACAGGTCGAGGATTCCATATCTATTACGAAGCTTCTCCTACTATAGGTAACTATGATAATTAAAATCATTGCCAACTATAAGTCATGATAATAATAAAAAATATTTGAATTTTGATTTTATCTTATCGAATGTCATTAATTTACACCACAAAAGATATAAATAACATTTTTGTAAAACTGCATTGGCAAATGGTGCAGCTAATATCTCGCCAAGTTTTACAAGTCTAATCAATATAAATGGATTTATGCAGAATGCAATAGATGCACGTTGAATGCATTCATATTTCATTGTGGGAATAAAGTAATTACAGTGAATCTCACTTATACACCGCCTCGTTTATGCGCCTTTTTCACTTATACGACGATTTTCAAAAGTCCCAGCTCCTTCTATAGGAAAATAATGATAATTATCATTCGCTTATGCACCGCTCTAAAATTGATTATTTCGTTTATGCGCCGATTTTTTTTTCACTAGATAACAAAAAAAAATTAATTAATTAAAATTTACCATTATTATTATAGTTTTTTTAAGAATAACAATTTTACGGAATGAATAATCTTTTCTACACATGGAATGGAAACTATTTCCGGACATTCCCTGTCACCTTTGCTGTTTCTTGAACTTTTTCACAGCATTCATTTTGAGTGTCTCTCCCACCATGAATAGAGGCAAAACCCGTTCGATTGCTTGTGCCCGGGGGAAGAGAGGGTGAGGGAGGTCATGTCTTTTCTTTGTGGGAGGGGGAGGGGCTGTCTCAAATATAGTGGGGAGGGGAAAGTAGCTGTGCGTGCACGTGCGTGCAAGTGTCCCCGACTTTTTACATGCACAAAGCTTTCTCTCTTCCTTTCTTTGCTGTTTTGACTAGCTGTTTAGTTATCAAACTTCTAGTGCATCATTTGAGATTTGTCTGTTAGCGCAATGGCCAAACGGACAAAATTGAGCCTGTCTTTTAAAGTCAGTGCGATAAAGAAGTATGAAGAAAACCCATCAATGACTAAAAAAGCTTTAGCCGAGTATTTCAATATTCCGGAATCAACATTAAAAGGAATTTTGAAAAAAAAAGGATGAAATTCTAGCAGCTGAACGAGAATGCGGAGGTCAATCTTCAAAGAGAAGCCGAATTCAAGGAGGAAAGTTCCAAGAACTAGAAAGTGTTTTGCTGCAATGGTTTAAGGAAACCCGTGCTTCTAACATTCCAGTTAACATTGAGCTGCTACGACAGAAAGCTGTTCACCTCTCAGAGACTTTGAAAATTGAAAATTTTTCGCCTTCACATGGTTGAGTAGAAAAATTTAAGATCCGCCATGGATTAGAAATTCGTACCTTATCCGGAGAAAGTGCAAGTGTTGACGAGAAAACTGTAGAGCAGTGGAAAGAAGACTTATCATCATTAATCCACGGATACAAGCCTAAAGACATTTTTAATTGTGACGAAACTGGTCTGTTTTATAAGATGATGCCTAAAAAAACATTAGCATATAAGGGGGAACCATGTCATGGTCGTAAAAATAGTAAAGATAGAGTAACTGTTTTGCTATGTTGCAATGCAGATGGATCGGAAAAACGTACCCCTTTAATCATTGGGAAACCAAAAAAACCTCGCTGTTTTAAAAATATAAAACGGCTTCCGTGTGAGTATTTCAACAATAGATCAGCGTGGATGACGGCGAAGATTTTTCTTGACTTTCTTCACGAATTTAATAAGAAAATGGAAAAAGAAAAAAGAAAAGTTCTCCTCTTTATGGATCAATGCCCTGCTCACCCGCGAGATCTACCTGTTTTTGATCATATAAAAGTAGTATTTTTGCCTGCAAACTGCACGAGCAAGCTACAACCATTGGATTTGGGCATAATACGGTGCGTGAAAGTGCATTATAAGAAAACTTTGATTCGTCGATACCTTGCTGAGTTAGAATCAGGCAATTCAGCTGCAGGAGATGTAAAAATTTCAATTCTTGATGCAAAATATGGTATGCGCTGCATGGAGAAGTATCAGTCATAATACCATAAGGAATTGCTTTTTTTTATGTCCAGTGCGTCAACCTGCTTTGTCACAAATTGAGCATATCTGGGATCACTTGAGATGGTAAATTGCGTAGGCTATGAGCTTGATGGAATTAGGTGCACATTTCTAGTACCTGTGTAGTAGGATATCCTACAAGACTGATATGCTTCAATGTTTGACTGTATTACCTCGCACATTCACGCAATAGGTAGCTCGACAGGAGACTTAAACCTCCATTCATTTGGGATTGTTCCAGTAATAAATGATCAATTTGTTCTCATTTTGTAATCACTTTCTGATAGTAAGGTTGCCATCACGTGTATAAAATTTCATTTCACTCTGACTACTGTCCTTCTTGGTGTTGCATTTCGTGTGGCCAGCAGTGTAGGTAGCTGTTACAGTTTAACCAGGACTGAAATTGTTAGGATTCCAACAATTTCAACGAAAAGGAAGAAGGAATTAAAAGTCGCTTTCCTGGAAGCTTCGACCACATAAACACTGAAGATGACTGCCGCAGATGCAGTTGAAACGTTTGTGGTAACAACACTCAGACCACAGCAGAACAGCCCAAAATCTCACAACATCATCAATTTAATTCCTATTAAAAGTGCCTAGTTATTAAATGTTGGTCAGAAAAAAAGAGAATTTCTTATGACTGTGCACCAATTAATGTATATTTTATTTTTGAATCATATAACTGTAAAAGTAGCTAACAGAAGAAAAATGAAACAGTCAATGCTAACTCCATAAAAATTGATGAAAATGTAAAATGAAATATAATAAAAAGAAAACTTAATTTTAATTCTACATATTGTAATAATAGCATAAGAAAATAAAGAGTGATTTGAGGAAGCATTTACTATTTTAAAGACTTTAATTTGTGCTAATTGAAAATATCGGATATTTCCGAATTCTGCTCAAAACTTACTAACATTGCTAAATATTAGTTACAAAAGTTCCTGAGCAGAATTCAGATTAGAGTTAATTCTCCCTCGACGAACAAATAGAAAATTTGTACACATTTGGTTTCATTGCAATTCTACGGTTGCACAGAAAGTAAATAATTGAAGTACAGTGCAAAAGTTGCTCAAAATCTTTGCTTGATCGTTTTCATTGTCATTCAAATTAATAATAAACTTTTAAATTTGAAATAACTGATTAGTAAAGTTATTTTGCAATATTGAACAATTAATGGTAGGAATTTTTATTCCTATTTAAAAAAATTAAATATGAACATCATTTTTAAGTACCTTTTTCTTTGACCCGGATAGTTTAGAAATAGCAACTTAATTTTGCAAGAATTAACTCCTTCAGTAAAATGTTTGACCATGTTTATGTAAATAAAGTAAGTAGATCTTTAAAATTTCTTTATCAAATACTCCAGCATATGTCACATAACCAGCATTTTCACATAAACAAAAAGTATTCAATAATGAACTAACAATTATTGTCAAAGAAAAATAATAAGATCTATTTCACAAAATTGGCATTCATTATAATAAATGTGGAAACAAACTACACTCAAACCTAGTTTTGTGTGGTGGATAGGGTGGTTGAGCAGGGCGGGCTACGTGACTTTTTTGAATTGTAGAGCCGCTTACTCTTCGTTGTGAATTCGCAATAAAATATACTTGCAATAACTATACTGAAACATTTATTACAACACATGAACGTAACATTTAACATAAATTTAGAAATAAATATGACTTAGAATGATCGAGATATTTCAGAATGAAAAGAATGTGATGCAGCAACGCTGCTTGACTTATCGCTCCTCAGTAATCTTTTTGTTCCATCAAGAAACTTAAATTTTAACGTTGCCACTCACGCAAGCAATGAAAATTATAATAATTAAATTAAAGTTCTAGGCTCAGCTGCAGACGATAAGAACTACCATACTCCCCCCCATTGGACAAATGTCCAAAACTAAGTCTAAGTTGGTAGGGGAGCAATCTTAGTTATTGGTCTTTTAAATGTTCCTGATGTAGTTTTCACCTGAACAACTCTTACAGCTCCATCATCTCCAGGAAAAGTTTCCATAACTCTTCCTAAACTCCATTTCATGGGATGTTTGAGATCTTCTTTTAACAACACCAGTTGTCCAGTTTTTATATTTGGGTTAGATGACTTCCATTTACTTCTCTGCTGTAACTGTGTGAGATACTCAGCACTCCATCGCCTCCAGAATCCTTCGCGAAGAGCTTGAATCAACTTAAATCTTGAAGTGTATGATAGCGAATTTTCTGCATGATAAGACTCAGGCATTGCTAGAAGCGGTGCTCCAATCAGAAAGTGACCCGGTGTTAAGGGATCAAGGTCGTTTGGATCACTACTAAGAGGAGTTAGTGGTCTTGAATTCATACATGCTTCAATCTGAATAATTAAAGTTGATAATTCTTCATAATTAAGCACTGCTGATTTACACACTTTGAAAAGATGTTGCTTCATTGATTTGATGTTAGACTCCCAGATACCTCCAAAATGAGGTGCACTGGGTGGGATGAAATGCCAGTTAATAAACAGTTCTGAAGCAAAGTCCTGAACTGATGCTGATTTAAGAATTTCCATTTGACTGTATAAATAGTTTCTTGCACCTTTAAAGTTAGAGCCGTTATCAGTATATATGTCTGAAGGTTTTCCTCTTCTCGATATAAATCTTCTGAGGCACGCTAAGAATGAATCTGTACTTAGTTCGGACACAACTTCAAGATGAACTGCTTTTGTCGTGAAGCAAATGAATAAAGCAATGTATGACTTTGTGGTAACCCTTGTTCTCTTGAGATTTGGCTTCGTTATTATCGGCCCTGCAAAATCTATACCCATTTTGAGAAATGGTCTGGAAGGAAGAACGCGATCTTTAGGTAAATCTCCCATAATTTGGCACATGATTTTCTTCTTCATCTTGAAGCATGTCAGACAACGCTGAATATTTCTTCTGACTTTATCTCTTCCTGATATCAGCCAAAACCGCTGTCTAATGAGAGAGAGTACAACTTGTGTTCCTCCATGAAGAGAGAGTTTGTGATAATAATCAATAATTAAATCCGAAAGGTGATGATTTTTAGGAAGTAGCATTGGATGTTTTTGATCATTTGACATATTAGAGTGTTTAAGTCTGCCGCCAACTCTTAAAATACCGTTTTTGTCAAGAAAAGGATTCAATGATATTAAGGAACTTTTAGCTGGCAAACTCCCTTTAGTTTGAATAGCATGAATTTCCGATTTGAATTCTGAATCTTGGACCAACTTTACAATGCGAGTTGTGGCGTCAAGTAATTCTGATGTCTTAAGAGAACCTACTTTCCGATTATTTTTGTCACATTTTGCATTTTGAATAAATCGTACGCGATAAGCAACTACTCTAGAAAGCTTACTCAGCGAAGAATAGTTATGAATGAAGTTTAACTCGCCTTCTACTTGATTAGAATAACTTGCCGTTTTCACTGACACTTCTGAGATTTTTTCTTTTTCCGAAGCTGAATGATTTTGTGGAGGGATAACTATTGGCGAATCTGAAAGCCAAGAAGGGCCTTTCCACCATAGTGAATGATTAAGAAGTTTTGAAGGCATGAGTCCTCTTGAGGCACAATCACAAGGGTTCTCTTTGCTTACAACGTGATGCCAGGCATCGACTTGAGTATTAGTATGAATTTGCGATATCCTATTAGAAATGAAGGATTTCCATTTATGAGGTTCGGAATTTATCCAATCAAGCACTATTTGGGAATCCGTCCAAAAGAATGACTCATCTACTTGAATGGCAAGATTTTCAACTACATTCTTGTAGAGTTGGCTTAACAATACAGCTGCACACAGCTCCAAACGAGGAAGCGTTATTGTTTTTAGTGGTGCGACTCTGGTTTTCGCGGCGATTAAACTAATCTTGACTTTCTCGTCTTCAAATTCTGATCTCATGTAAAGGACAGCAGCAAAAGCCTTTTGGGAAGCATCGCAAAAGCCATGAATTTGAATACATTTTACTGCAGAATTTTGGATGAAGAAATGTCGTGGCATTTGAATATTTTCAAGTATCGGAAGCTGTGAAGCAAAACTTGTCCATTCTTTAAGGATACTGTCTGGGAGTGGATCATCCCATTTTGACTTGCATAACCATAATTTCTGCATCATAATTTTAGCTAAAACTGTAGAGGGTGAAATGAAACCGAGGGGATCATAAATTCTAGCAATGCTTGACAATAATTGCCGTTTTGTGGTGACTTTTTGAGCTGGATTTAAATGAATCGCAAATGTGTCTTGATTTGGATCCCACTGAATGCCAAGAAGTTTCACTGACTGATCTTCAGCAATATTTATAGACTGCTCTGTTCCTTTTAGTTCAGGAGGTAATTTTGAAAGAATACTATGTTCATTTGATATCCATTTTCGAAGAGTGAATCCACCTCTTCTCATTAGATTAATTAAATCACTCATGAGATTTTCAGCTTCCTGAATTGAATCGGCTCCTGTTAATAGATCATCTACGTAAAAGTCCTTGTCGATAACTTTTGAGGCTTTAGGAAAATTCATCTCTTCATCTTCAGCAAGTTTTTTAATAGTTCTTATGGCTAAATACGGTGCGCAAGCAGTTCCGTAAGTCACTGTCTTCAATCTATAGTCTTCAATCTTTTGATCGGGATTTTCTCGCCATATAATTCTCTGAAAATCAGAATCTGAATGTGAGACAAGAATTTGTCGGAACATTTTTTCGATATCAGCCGCAAGAGCTATGGAGTGTATTCTGAAATTTGATAGAATATAAAATAGATCAGTCTGGAGTTTGGGTCCAGCATGCAAAACATCATTTAGCGAGATGTTTGTTGATGATTTAGCTGATGCGTCGAACACAACTCTTAATTTTGTGGTGCTGCTATGTTCTCCAATTACTCCGTGGTGTGGCATATAAAAACACTTGCGATCTTCTACTATGATCTCTTCTGCTTGCACTAATTCCATGTGGTTTAAGGATAAATATTCCCTCATGAAATTCTTGTATTGATCATACATGCTAGGATTTTGGATTAGTTTCTTTTCCAACGACAGAAATCGTGCAACCGCTTGATCTCTCGAATTTCCAAGACTTGGTTCTTCCTTGAATGGCAGTTTGACTTCATATCTTCCAGTGTCATCTCTAGTTGTAGTTTCTGAGTAAAACTTGTCACAGTTTGCGTCTTGAATGCTTAACTTTTCTTTCTGAGGAATAGATTCCAATTCCCAGAATTTCATATAACTTTCAATTTTTACACTGGAATGGTGACTCAATTTGGTATTTTCTGTACCTTCATATAACTTGGACGATACCCTTCCTGAGAGAATCCAACCTAACTTTGATTGAATAGCAGTAGGTGTGTCTTTTCCACCACTTATCTTGCGACCTTGAATTATGTCAAAAAATACATCTGCACCTAATATTATGTCTATGTTTCTGGAGATGTAGAAATCAGGATCTGCTAACTGCAAACTTTCAATGTGTGACCATTTATGACTAGAAATAAGGAAATTTGGTAATTTCGTAGTAAGTTCTTTAACTATTAGTGCTTTAGTAGAAAAGGTTTCTGAATTAAACCGTGGAGTAAAGTTTAAATTTACTAAGTAATTGGACTTTCCAGCAACTTGATTACCAGTTCCTATGACTAAGTGATTAGTTGAAAATGTTTTTAGATTAAGTCTATTACAGCATTCTTCAGTCATCAATGAGGTTTGAGAACCACAATCGAGTAAAGTTCTACACAGTTGCCAATGTCCTTGAGAATCCTTGACTTTGACTAAAGCTGTAGATAGCAGAATATTGCACGAATTATTCAGACCAGTTAAAGCTAGACTGCTGGACTGAGAATTATTAACTTGAACAGACTCACTTGACCTCTGTGCAGAATTATCGACTGAAAGGTTCGATTTGTATGAAGAATCATGTAAGAGAGTGTGGTGTCTTTTAGAACAATCTTTGCAGTGAAAAGTAACTTTACACTTCGAAGTATCGTGATTAGCTCTCAAGCAGTTAAAGCAAAGTTTATTCTTCTTCGCTAGATTCCACCGTTCTTGAGGGCTCAAGTTTTTGAATTCTGAACATTTGAACAATGCATGATCCAGAGCCGTATCCAAGGGGAGGGTTTCAGGGGTTAAACCCCTCCCATTGAAAAAAAAAAAAAAGTATGTCAAATGAAGAAAACGATCGGCTTAAATTAACTTTAATGTGAAAGTCTGCGTTTAACGTCCCCCCCCCCCCCTTTCTCTCTGAAGTTTTTCTGTAATTTTAACTCGGTAATTCTGTTATTTTTTTTCCTCTAATTCAACGCAGTTGAACCTAAACGCTTGCATTT
This sequence comes from Uloborus diversus, assembly GCF_026930045.1. Lineage (NCBI taxonomy): Eukaryota > Metazoa > Arthropoda > Arachnida > Araneae > Uloboridae > Uloborus > Uloborus diversus. The sequence goes on from NC_072736.1 coordinate 139,004,919, forward strand.
CTTTCTCTTATAACTTAAAAAATTTTGCATAACATTCAAATGTTATGTAATTTACAATTGTTAAAGCTTTGCCGACTGAAATAATATTTTGGAAAAACTGTGGTGGTAGAACCGTTGAATTATCTACCGATACAAAGCATTAATATTGCTTATTGTAAGGAGGTAATGATGAATTTGGCATGTGTTGCAGCTATGAAGATGTATTAGTGATGGTGTTTAGTAATGTAATTTGCATCTACAATAAGCTTGTTCTAAACATTACTTCAGAACATAAAATCTGATATACATTCTCTTACATAAAAAGAATTCGTGGAGAGTTTTTAATACTTGTTGCAATAAACCGCATAGTTAACAGATTTAATTAAAAAGAAACAAACAAGGTTTGATAAAAGTGAACCTGTAAAATGAAGGAATACTTTGGTCACGAGCAGCCAGAATTATTCTTCTAAGGGAAGGGGGGGGGGGGTACAGCAGTACTTACAGGTGCATAAACGCCATACTGGGATCAATAATTTGTAGTAAAACTAATAAAGGTTGTGAGGGATTGAATTTTCCCTCCCCAGGTAAGATTAAAACCCCTCCCTTTATGAAAATCTGGACACGGGCCTGGCATGATCTAAATTGCACAATACACAACTTCTACGATTTACGTTTGTTACGGAATTATAGCTAACTGACTTCTTGGATTTCAAAAGTTCCTCTTTGGGATAGTTTTCTTTGCAGGTTTTCATGCTTCTGGCATGCTTTTCTAAAAATTCAATGAATTTCTTATACGATGGAATTTCTTCATCTTCTAATGTGAGCTCCCACTGTTTTCGGATATTATCATCTAAGCGTTTTTCGAGAAATTGAATAATGATTAATTCTGAAAGTTTGTCTAACTCAAATCCCAACGTTTTTAGATTACGAATTGCTTCATTGCAAGAATCCAAAATATCCCGAAGAGATTTAGAAGTCATCAATTTGACTGGTTTAATGCTAAATATTTTCGAAACTAAAGCATATGATAACTCTCTTTTGTTGTCATAACGACTAATTAACGTTTCCCAAGCTTGAGAATAATTATTTTCTGTGATAGGAAAGCCCTTTATTAGTCGAGCAGCTTCTTCTGTAACTGATGCATGCAAGTATTGCAATTTTTGTAGTTGACTTAAATTAGAATTATCATGAATAGTCGAAATGAAAATTTGTTTAAAGCTAATCCAATTACTTATATTTCCGTTAAATGCTGGAAGATCGAATTTAGGCAAATTTATGCTCGTACTTGTTTGAAAAGGTCCACTTCGCGATGGAAATGTAGACCGATTATCTTTCTCAAAGTCAAGCTTAATTTTTTCAATTCTGCTTTCAATATCGAACTGAAGATTTAGAATTTTATCTGAATATTCTTGGCTAGCTTCTATTTCATTTTCGAATTCATCCATATCTTCGATTAAGTTTTCAACTTCTGCATCAGCGACTTGAATTTGATTTAGCTTACTATTTAATTGCAGCTTGAATGTGCTTAAATCTTCCACAGTAACGTCTTCATTATTTAACTGCTCAGAAATTTTATTCAGTAGCTTAGTTGTTACCGCGCGAATAGTAGCTCGTTTCTTTTTTGCTTTTTCATACGCAGATGCAGCTTTAGAAGTCATGGTTTATCACAAAATGATAGATAGAATGAGAATAAATAGAATAGAATGTCTCTATATCATGCAATAAAGTCTAATAGAATAGAATGTGTATCTTCGGTTGTAAACCAGGGTTAAGAACCTTTTCCGAGAATTACAACAAAATGTATCAACATTCAAGAATGATTTTTCTGATAAACGTTTCTTATACACTTCACTCAGAATAGAATATCAACCATTTCAATGAATAAAAGTCTCAGTTTCATTTATAGCACAAATGAATTAGAATAAAAATGTTCATGGGAATTTGCATTCGAATAAGAATCAAATGTCCGTTATTTACGTTTTATGCAATGTCCTACATTTGCATTTTTCATTACAAGAGATTTTAAAATATCGTACCTTATGAAAAGGATTCCATGAATCATAAACGAAACATCAAAAACCTCACTGGTGGCTCCAAAAATGGTTGAGCATGGCGGGCTACGTGACTTTTTTGAATTGTTGAGCCACTTACTCTTCGTTGTGAATTCGCAATAAAATATACTTGCAATAACTATACTGAAACATTTATTACAACACACGAACGTAACATTTAACATAAATTTAGAAATAAATATGACTTAGAATGATCGAGATATTTCAGAATGAAAAGAATGTGATGCAGCAACGCTGCTTGACTTATCGCTCCTCAGTAATCTTTTTCTATTTCTATTTCTATTCAAGAGTCACAACTGACTACAACTGTATTTATGTCGAGGACTGCATACTAGTGCCTTGCCTCCATTATTTTATATACCGATAGATGGCAGCACCATCACCGGATCGAACAGTTAATGAGAATTTAGAACTAGTCCAAGAGCTAATAGCTACCTGGTACTAGCACCCCCAGAGGTATCGTTTCACTTGGAGGACATTGAGATCACGAGCATATTTAACGTCGCCCAGTCCCCTTTAATGACGACGGTGGGTCTTCGACCAGCGGGGATCGAACCCGAGCCCCTCCGGCCCCGAGTCCAATGCCCTACCGATCAGGCTACCACGGCCCCAGTAATCTTTTTGTTCCATCAAGAAACTTAAATTTTAACGTTGCCACTCACGCAAGCAATGAAAATTATAATAATTAAATTAAAGTTATAGGCTCAGCTGCAGACGACAAGAACTACCATAGGGACCGCATAAAAAATTCACTCAAAACTTCACTATTAGCCACAAAAAAATGCTTTCGTAACACAGTCTCACTTGAAAATAACCCAAAACTTACGAAACAACTGTAGGAATTTCTTCTTTAAACAAATTCAAGACACTTTTCACTCCAGAATTCCCCGTACCTACCAGTTTTTGTGGCTTAACCAGTTAGATGGGACCCTGAAGACAGCTCTGCTTTTGCAACTACTTTGAATCTCGCCAACCATTTAAATCCGCTTTTAAAATATACATCAGAGAACGATTCATCACTTAAAAATACTACCGAGCACTTGTTTTATAGACAAGTTAGTCAATTGAGTCACAATTTGATTGAAATTTTCATGTACCACAAAGAAAAAGGATCCCACACAAACAGGTTTGAGTGTACTGCAAACAAAGTTGTTAAGTTTTTCTTTTTTAAAATGGATGTAATGTAGGTGAACACTGAATAATCTGAAAATCATTTATTATTGATACAAATATAGGTTGCACTTATTGCAGTGAAATTATGGACAAGCAGTCAGTCTAGTACATATGTTTGAAAACTAAAACACATAAAAAAAAAAATACTTCCACTTACCATAATGAAAGGAAAATTTAAAAAGTTGAAAATGATTATTAAACCCTTTGCATTTTTGGCTTAACTTCTGACATCACTTTTTAGCTCTGTATTGTCTTAGTTTTTATAAAAAATAAAAACATTTATTTTTATTTCTAAACAAATAAAAAATATTCCATACATAATGCGAAAGAACTTACGGCTTACTTTGCATGTTTTTCCCCTCACCTTTAAATTTCCAAAATCTTCGACATTATTAAATTTTAATCTACTTTTGATAGACGAAAGAGTATGAACACTTAATTTTTTTGTGCAAAAGAGATGAAGTGAAACAATTTATAAGGTTGAAAAGGAACATTCACTAGAACAGTTTGTTACAGGCAACGGTATAAATAGAATTATTTGTAAAGCAAATGGACAATTCCACGGTGTTGGACGTAGAATTTGCACAACATTTATCAATAAAAGTTCAGATTTTCTGGATGACTGAGCCATTTTTTTTTGCTCAATACTTATGCATGTAGAAACAATTAAAAAACCTACGAAATTTCTAGAAAAAAGTTCTAACTTGAAATATGAAAAACGTCATAGTGTTGAACGTATATTCAAGAGATTCTTGACATGTCATTAGAAAATAAGGGTTTGGCCCAAAAAATTCAACACTGGTGTAAAATCATAGTTAATCAAAGCATCTTGGTTTTATTCGATTTCGGATACATTTTTTGAACTACTTTATCAGATAGAACTTCAATTATTTCCGTAACAATGGTTGACGCTAAATAGTTTACACTACCTTTACTGCCATTTAATCGTACATGCTCAGCTCAAAATAGACCATGGAACTTAATTCTCATTCCGTAATGAGCCAAAAGTCTTATGATCATCAAAACGCAAATCCGTGTAGAGAAATGAACTTGGTAGCATAAAACTAGTCCGTAAAATCTTCTTTCAGATTTTGCATTCAGACTTCTAAAAGTTTACTAGATTATTGTCAATATGTTTAGGTGTGCACTGTGCACTGTGAAAAGGAATGCAGTTTTCCAGTAGAAATTTGAATTTTCACGGAAAGTTTGTCTCATGATACATTCCCACTTTATAATCATGAAAATAAAACTCCTGGAATCTTTATATATTGATCCAGTGTTTTCAAAGTCAAATATGATCCAGAATTTACTCCAATTTCAAATGTTAGTTCAGAATTCTCTATGTTTGACGCAATTTAGAATGTTACTGTTCGATTATGATTTCGAGTTTTGAAAACACAATGTCGATCCAAAATTTTCACTGCTTCACATCGTTTCAGCAATTTCTTCAATGTTGGATATCTATCCAGAATTTTATTCAGTATTTAATATTTCTTCAAAAATATTTTTGCCTTATTTCATTACTTTTATTTTGGAAGACAAAGTTGATCACTGCAAAAGAAAGCTTTCTCATTGAGTTGCTCCAATAACGCTTTTCTCTTTCGTTTTTAAAATTTTAGAGTGGATTAGACATAGTTAAAAAAATTCACTGATGAAAATGATAAATATAAATCTTGGTGAGAAGATTTTGATAATGGGATTGTTTAATTCAAACAAGAGTACTACTTTTAGTCACAGAAATTGATAGAACAAGCAAAAAAAAAAAACCAAGGACCCAGAAAATAATTTTATTTTCCCAACAGTTATTTTTTAATTAATTTTTTAAAATATCCGATTTTTCAAACAAGTCGTGGTCTTTATACGTCACAAATGATGTACTTTGGCGCATCTTTCTATCGGCTTTCATTTTTTAGGTAGCCCGTGCAACGCCGGGCACGCAGCTAGTATCATTTAAGAAATGAAGGCAACAATAAAATTTTGAGGAAAATATCTCCGATATTCGGACAAAAGCATTTACCATGTGCAGCGGCGAGGAAGAGCAACAAAACACAAAATGTGCATGTGCAGAGCAGACAAAGTTGAAGTTTCTTTTTCGCCGGGTTTTAAAAAATTACAAAAGCGTTTAAAGTGAACTCAAATAGCTCCAATTTTTGAGGACTCTCTCCACGTTCAAAATTTGTCTTAGCTTTCAAACAGTTTGTGGAGTTTCAGGTAATCAGACTCAGTGTTTAATTGCTCACTTAGGAAAATGAATCATTTTTCAGATTTGTTTCAAAATCGGTTGAACATCAAAGAGCCATCTTCCGCCCAATATTGGCTTTCCATAATTCGACTAATTTTTCGCCAATATTGTCTCACAGCCTAAATACAATAATGGTTGAGCATTGTTAAGCCAATATTGGGACAAGATTGTGTGCCAATCTAAGTACAATATTGTTAATGCAATGAGACGCCAATATTGGCACAAGATTATCTGCCAATCTAAGAACAATATTTTTAATACAATGGGAAGCCAATATTGGCTTAATATTGCAAAAATCGTGCCAATATTGGCCAAGACATTGCCAACGTGAACAATCTCACGCCAATATTGAGCCAAGATAAAATGCTACTTGGGTTCAGCCGTAGGGAAAATTATATAGGTGACGCTAATACAGTCGACGCTCGATATAACGACCATCTCCGTCCCAGAGAAAAAGGTCTTTATAACGAGTGGTCGTTATAAGAAGTATAATTTTAAAAAATATACACAGTCATCATGCATGCCCCGTTGTTCCATAAAGAAATGGTACTTTTCAAACATTCCAGTTAAATGCCCAAATTATTTTTATCATAGGAATTTTTAGAAAAATCGTGTGCAAAATACTATGACAGGATATTAAAGAACTTTTAAAGTAGAAAATATAGAAAGGAAAATGTTACACACTTACAAATCTGCTACCACTACACTTTATGAAGATAAAACCAGAAACAGACGTTTGCCTTTTTAGCAGACGTGATTTTTGCAAAACATTATTTTCCGTTTCAGATATAGGTGATAAATTGTGTTTTTTTTTTTTTTTTTTGGCTTTTCAAAGAAACATTTAGGAATCTGGAAATTTCTCGATTTTTCCTCCCATTATTTTTCTGTGCTAGTTGTGGTGAATGGTAATCTCCCCCCCCCCTCTCAAAGTTGGATTTGACATACATTGAAAACTTCAGGCAGATGTCCGTAAACAATAAACAAGGTCATTTCAAGCTACAAATTTGTTTTATTGGAAAGAACACCAGAAATAGCGTCCGCTGAATTCGGTCGTTGTATTGGATTAGACGATACAGAACGGTCGTTATAACGAAGGCGAATTAACGTAGAGTTCATAGGAACAAAGTTGGGACTTTTACCACTGGTCGTTATAATGGGACGGTCTTTATAATGTGTGGTCGTTATACTGAGCGTCGACTGTATGAACATAATATTGTCTTATTGTCTTTCAAAATTAACCTTAGATTGTATTACTATTATAAGCTTTATAATAGACTTTCCTTGATATCACAGATGACTGTGATTCTGGACATATTTTGTGCAAGAACAGGAATTGCGTTCCTCAAAGCAAGAAATGTGATGGAAAAGATGATTGCGAAGACGGTACAGATGAGCAAGGATGTAGTAAGTTTTAATGTATTGCACTTAGTCAACTGCATGCAATTTGAATAACATGATACAGTTGAGATAACATTTTGATGCAAGTTTGGCTCTGAGGTACAGATATGTCTAAGTTAGCAGTTTTCAAAAACCTGTGCTCGCTGCATAACTCGCAAAAAACTGCAAAATTTCGGACTTTTTTCTTTTTTGACTTCTAAACTGTGCAACTTTTGATGCTAAATGCGACCCGTTTTAAAGTACATTAATTTTTTTTACAATTGAAGCTCAAGTGGCAACCAACAGTTTAAGAAATATCGTACTTCAAAAATTGGCCATTTTTGCTGAAAATGAAAACATTATGCTTTGATCACACTTTAGGTCAAATATCGACAAAAATTCCAAATCTTAAGGAAAAAACTGGATATGCTATTACAGTAAATTTAATTGGCTTTCATTTAAGTTCAAAACGAAGCCTGTAGATTCAATAGTTCTTAAACAATCACAAAACAAATAAACAATCGGAAAATTCAATTTTTGAAGAAATGAGACAAAACTGCGGAGTCAGAAGAAAAATGGTCGACTCCGACTCCTGGATTTTGAAGCGTTCGACTCTGACTCCGCCTTTTTTATTTATTTATTTTTCAACCCCCCCCCCCCCTCATGAGATGGGGGGAAAACCCCTAAACAGAGATTGAAATATTAATTCCTTTTTATGAAATTTTCGCGTTTTATTTTATTGCAAACCTAAGATGCATACAAAGTTAGAAGTTCAATTTGAAAATCAAATTATCTAATAGTTGCGGTTTCTAAAGTGAGATTAATTAAAAATCTCATTTTTAAAAATTTGAAAAGGATTAATTTGCTTCTTTTTAATCTTTAACAAATAGATGTTGATCAAATCCTGTGCTTTCAATTTTTCAAAACTGTACCTTGAGAGAAAAAAAAAGTCAAACTTTTCTTGAGTGGGGGCGCCACCCCCCCTCCCGGATGACATCCATCTGGTGGGTGAAACCTCAACTTAATTTCAGAGTATATAAAAATTGATATACCTTCATTCTAAAAAATTTTCCCAATAAAAAATCTTAAACTTCATCTTAAAAATTTCAAGGAAAAAATTGCAATATGCATTTGCACTGAGAGATTGGAGTTGGGTACATGTATACGTCTGGAGCAATTTTTACACAAAATGCGGCGGTATACATCTTTGTACGAATAGCTTTTACTATACCTACATTTCTTGGCTCAATTTTTTAAAAATTTTATTGGCAGCTTCAGAATTAACTTTAATATGAAGATTTTAAGATTAACTAAAACTATTGAGTGTTGTAACCAATAAATATGCACTGATTTTATTCTATACTTTTTAGTGATAACCAAGCTTTCTTCGATAAAGTCTTTAGATTACCAAAAAGCATTCATATTTTATCGGATCTTTTTTTGGATTTGCGCTTTCGTGCCAACACTTATCACGGGACGCAGGAGCGTCCCGCCGCCAAAGAAACCAAACGTCAGCAGCCAACAAAAGCAAATCCACCGCCAAAGACGAAAGAAAATAAAAGCGACCAAGAACAGTTTACACGACAGAACAAGTTGGGGTTTTCTGGGTTTTCACCCCTCTGTATCTCAGCCCCATGAAGACCCCCAGAGTTGATTTTTGGAACACTCAATCTCTAGTGGCCTCTGACTGACGACGTAAACCAAAATACAATCCCCTGGACGGCCATCAGGGGGAGGAGGAATTTAAGTTATTAAATCGCTGTTCAAAAAAATTTTCGCTTTCTTTGACAGGGCTACAACCCAGACGAAAAAAGGAATCAAGCAGAAGTTTCGCACACACATTCCTAGTGCCCTACTGATGTGCCTTTTGTGCCATTTGACCCCCCTCCCTCTCCCTCGCTTTTTACCCCACAAATTGTACCTTCCCGGGGTTTTGTAGCAGACCCCAGGGAGGGCTATGGTTATGATTTTTTGTTTTCATATTCTTGGGGGCCATTGAGAGCATATACAAAAATTCAAACCCCAGGGATATCATAGGTCGGAGTAATTAAAGTTTGAAAATCACTAATTTCAGCTAAGTTTATATGTACTTACTCTCCGCTTATACGGTTTGTTAATCTCTGACTGCAAGTGCAAGGCTAGAACAGGTCTAAGATCAAACGATTATTCAAAAGTTGTCTTTAGAAATGAAATTTAATCAAGACTAATTCGCAACTCCAACGAACTATAGGGGGCACTGCAGTCACTGTCTAATGGCGGACGAAAAAACTAAAACAAACGCACGTGGTAATGAAGAAAATGCTAATAAGCCTAGTAAATTTTGTTCGTATGCATGATTTTTTCGCTTTATTCTTTTTAAATTAATTTTCAAAGTCTTGTTGATATTCTGGCCCACGTAGAAAGAAATGAGAATTCAAGAAGCATTACTAAACGTCAAACATTAATGCAAACTACGTAGTTCGTAATTCTAAGCAGCCATTTTCACGATATTGAATTCGATATTTATCAATTCTTGATAAAACTAAATAATAATTGTGGCCTCACAAGAATAACAATTAATGCTAGAAAATTTAATATGACATTACAAATTATTACCAAAAGAAGATGATACTTCTTTGCTTTGCTTGGCTAGCGCTTTTTGTTTTGCATTTGTAGCTGAGTTATTTCTCTTGAATTCCCGAATCGGTTAATTTAAAATTTTTCTGTTTCGATGTTTCTAATTTCTGAGTTACGATTTAATTATGTCATGTTATGCAAATCATCTACAAAATTCTTACCGATATATGGTGGTAGTTTTCTTTTCAGTTGATTGACCATTATTTCTTTTCATTTATCGAATTCTGTAATCTTACTACCATTTTATTCCACTCATGATAAAAATTAAAAATGGTTTAACTAAAAACGCGAAATCTCGCCAAGGCTACTTTGCTCGCACAATACTAAAACTATAACCCTAAACAAATTTGGCGAAACTTTCAGCTGAGAATAAAAGCAATGAAGTAAATTCTTTCTCGGTTAAACATTTTTCATTTTGTTCTACGATAATATATTCAAGAAAATATTTTGCATACTGTCCAACTAAATGCTGCTGTAAAATATGGTTAGTTAAATTAATTTAAGATTATAAAAAACTCATATTCTTACAAATTCATACAAAACAATAAAATTTTTACTTTGTATATAACGTTATCCAAGTTTGTTAATCCAGAGTTTTCGCTTTCACCATTTCTAAATCAACTCATATTTTAGAAGGAAATACGGAAAACTAACATTATTTTGACAAGCTCGAGAATACTACTAAGGGACGAATTAATTTCTGTAGCTGAAAGCAAACTAAGATACATCGATTGCGTTAATAAATACTCAGAACAAACTGCCTGTGTTTACGTCAACAGACACATGTGGAACGCAATGTTTTAGTTTCTTCGGCAGTTTTGTAAATCATCGCAAGGTAGCGTATTCGAGCGCTGGAGTTGCGAATAAAACAGATCCAACAGTTGCAGCTAGACGTTACATCGCGGATATCACAGATTTGCCACAGATTTTAAAAACAGAAAGCCCAATGAGCTATATAGTTTGTTTATATTTAAGCAGAGAAACATCAATAAATAAGATTAGAATACAGTCCCCCCCCCCCCCAGTTTCGCCGACACGAAATTCCTTTTCTTCCTGTTTCTCAGTTTCAATATATTTAAGGGGTAAGAAATTTTAAATGTCGGCGAAACTGGGGTTAAAACCATGAAAATATTTTGCTTCACGAAAATGTTGAATAATCCATCAAATAAAGAAACTGTAATAGAATTTATTGCGACTTTGTAAAATACTTGAAAACACTATAATTTAAAATATAGTATTTTATTAGAAGACCCGACAGACGCTGTTCTGTTCAAAATTTGTAAATTGAAGTTAAAAAAATTCAATGAACTATCGAGTCTCTGAACCGTTCTGTTGAAAAAAATAAGTAAAAAAAATGTTTTAAGCTGCGATGAGGTCAGAATGCTTATATTTATTGCAACTTGATTTATCTAATGCCCACTGAGCAGTTGTTTTATTAACTATTTTTTCTCCCGTACTTGATGGCTTGTTCCTTGAGCCATGCTCAAAGGATAAAAAGCGCCCTCTGATATTAAGTGTAAAAAATTAACTACCTATCTAGAACAAAGGGGAAATCCCGCTGCAACATCCCCCATATGAAAAGAATAAAACAATCGAAAGGATATCGTCTAAAAAAACGATAAAAGTAAAAACAGTTCTTTGAATAAGCAAAAATCACTCACCCCTCTCCCCCTCCCGATGTAAAATAAACACATTTTTCAACTAAAATGACTAAACACTCTTTAAAAAACGAAAAACAATTCTTTGCAATTTGAAATATTTCACTAAATAACCAAAAAATACCATAAATTACATTAACAGTAGCTTTAAAATGTAAACAAATGATCACGCAACTCTATTGTTTGTAGCCAAAGTCGCCAAGCCACCACGTTGCTGTAATCCAGCCGATCAGTGAGCGAAGCTAACTCTGACCGATTAGCGGTCCGATCTTTTGAACGAAAACTTTTAAAACTTCATGTATTGCCTAATTTGTTCTTTCTTGCAAAGAAAAATATCTTCCACTGCACTGATCTTTTGTGTACAGAACTGTTGTAATTTATCTGGCCGAAAATCGAATTTGTTTCGTCTTTAAATTCCATCATATTTTCCTTTAATAATGTACTGATTAGTTTGATAATCTTTAAAGTATTCTTGATATTGGTGCCAAAACTCAGATGGATTTGAGCCGAGAAAAAAATGTTTCTAGGTATGGTACTTTCTGATCATTTGGTTAGGAAAACCTAAAGAATTACTCGACCTTAAATCCCGGTTATCACAAATTTGCCATTTCAACTGCTCTTGCTCGCGGACTTTGCTTATTTCAAAAATCTTGTTAAAATAATTACAAACATTTTAAATTTGTTAATAAATATGAGATGGCAACAGATAAAAATTAGAAATCACAAAGCTTTCTCTGATTTAGTTTTTAGGCCTCGGTAAAGATTGAGTTTTGCGTCTTAATTATTAATGGATTCGGTGTCTGATTTTTCTGTCCCTTTTCAGGGCCAAATTTTTAACCTCAGAAGAGCATACTAGAATTGCAGCATCGCTTCTATTACAAAGCCGAACCCTCAACCTAAATAAAAATGTATAATACCAAGCTGTTTACGCCTAATGTAAAATATCCGCAAAGACGGACATCTGTACTCATATTCCAATCATTTTTGAAGTACACAACGTATTTTACGTTTATGTTAAATATTTCTATACCAATAAATATCGGAGTGTCATTTTGCTCTTTACATTATAAAGATTATCAGTTATTCATACCCGTAGTTTCATATAATATATCACGAAATCGCTGTGAAAATATTCTAATCGCATTCATTAATTTGTTGGGACTCTAGCTCAGCCTAAATATAAATAAGCAACACGAAATCTTAAAACAGAAAGCGCAAAAAGCTAAGTCCGCGCGCAAGCGCAGTTGAAATGGCAAATTTGTGATAACCGGGATTTAACGTCTAGTAAAGAATTGATTCGATCACATGGTTCAACTACACACACACGTTTTGCGTGAAACTTCCAGTACTTTACTTTAAAATATCTCGGGACCTAAAATCGTTGCTTTTAAGAAATGAAGGCTTCACTCTTTCTCTCTACGTTTTATCTAGTCTCATTTGACATATCACAGTAGGAAATTTCATTACGAAAAGCAGAGCTGACTTTCTTATTGTCCTTTGGCAACGGGTTAAATATTTATTTCAATTCTCGCGCAACAATAGGTTAAAATAAATATTAATCATTTGGGAGACACGGACAAGCTGGTGGAAGAGGTTGGCATCCCGACGCTCCACAACTTTTGCAAAAAGCTCCGCCAAGAGATTTCACTACAACATCCCCCGTGTTGGCAATCTACTACTCCAAATTACGATCCATTGGATCCGGCAAATTCTCGGGCCCCAGGTGCCTCAAGAAACGAACTTATATTTCCGTGGCATTTGGGAGACATAACCATCCAATGTTTTAATTAATTAATTAATTAACAAAAACGTTTCCGATTCGATCCATCGCGCTTCGAAACCATGCTTGCCACAACTTAACTACACACAAAAAATTTGATCAAAATCGGTCCAGCCGTTTACAAGCCTTATATTGACAAACGTCCGCACAAAAGATTTTTATATATTAAGATTATCCATGTAGTTTTCTTTGCAACAGAGAGGATACAAGGATTGCAATTAAATGCCTTACAAGGCCCCATTCTCACCAAATGAACATAGAATCTTACTGGTCAGAAAATAACATGACGTAGAATTAAGCTTGCCATTATTGTTCCTTAAAAACACAAAACGTTGTTTCAATTGAATATTTATGACTTGAAATTCTCAATTCTAAAAATACAGACAAAGTAATAATATCAATGCAAAAAGATGTGATATCTCAGCAAAAACAACCCTATTGTAAAAATTTTCCCGCCAAGTAAACCTTTAACTCTTCCCCACAAAAAAGAAAGCGTTAATCCTAAACCAAAAAAAAAACCTTAGTCTTAAAAAGTCGTAACATCTAGTTTGTCCGCCAAGTATCTGCCAAACTATCATCCTCCCTGTTCTCCTCTTTCATCACACCTACTTCCGTTAGATCTTCCTCCCACCTTCAACTCCTCAGAAATATGGATAGATCCTTTAAATTGTTTATCTTGTTTGGCGGGAAGTTTTTCTAGTTGAGGTGGTTGCTTGGTGAGCAAAAAGCGGTAGGTACGTTGGGGAAGAAATGTTTGCGTTACCTGCATGCTGCCGTGCTAAGCACAAAAGTCGTATCTGCACTTTTTATCAAAATTGAGTTACGATCACCAAGTGATTCTTTTTGTCACATATTTTACCTAAATACAATGTTTTATGGTCATTTGTGAATGGGAAATATTTTTTAAAAAATTCTGGAAAAAAGGTGCTTACGTATCAAATACAAAAAGGTACACGACAATTAAACGACAATTTCTCACTTTGAACTCAGATGCAGATAAGACTTTTGCGCTTAGCCCGGCAGCATAGGGCTGCTAGCTATTGACCTTTTTTTTTTTTTTTTTATAACTAGCGTGGTTTTCCAACACAGATAACTTATATAAACACACATTAGAGTCTTATTATATCATTCTGTGCCCCTTGTTTTTAGAATAGGATCTTTCATGTTGTCTTGAGAAGTGTTTTGTGTGTGTCTCATTTCTTCAAAAATCGAACTTTCCGATTGTTTATTTGTTTTTCGATTGTAAAAACTATTGAATCTACAGACTTCGTTTTGGAATTAAATGAAAGCCAATTAAATTGCTGTAATTGCATATCCAGTTTTTTCCCTTAGAGTAGGAATTTTTGTCGATATTTGACTTTAAATGTGATCGATGCATAATGTTTTCATTTTTCACAAAACTGGCCAACTTTTAAATTACGATAGCTCTTAAACTATTGGTCACCACTTGAGCTTAAATTGTTTAAAATTTAATGCGCTTTAAAACGGGTACATACATTTAGCATCAAAAGTTGCATAGTTAGGAAGTTAGAAAATAAAAACTAAAAAAGTCCGAAAACTTCGCATGTTTTCGCGAATTACGCAGCGTGCACAGGTTTTTGAAAACTGCAAACTTAGATTTACGTTACCATAACTAACCCAAACAACATATTAATAAATCAGAACTACACCGTACTTTGCGATTTTAATGTCAAATATGACTGGACTAATATCTATATGACATATATAAATTTCAGAAATATAAAATCACTACAAAAAAGTATAATTTTATTTCTTTGCAGACTTTCCTGTAGTTACTCCATCAAATTGCGGCACAACCCCGATAATACCAAACACTATTTATGGCAGTCGAGATAGAGTTGTAGGTGGTGAGCCTGCAAAACCTCATAGCTGGCCATGGCAAGTTTCCCTCCAGAAATTCTACATTGAACCGAATTCCCATTCTTGTGGTGGTACTCTAATTAACTCGCAATGGGTTCTTACCGCAGCTCATTGTTTTAAATAGTAAGTAATTAATTATTCCCACAGTATTCAGTAAAATGGTTTTCTTCAACAAATTCAAATGATACCTACTCATTGTAATTACTAGAATATGCAGTTGAAACTGTGCGTTGCATATGAAAACTTGAGGGTAAAACACTTGTAGCACCAGCATCACGCCCTCAAGGCAGCCATTTTGGCAATTAAGGGTGCCATGTTTGTCCATGAAGTGCCATAGGGAGCCAAAATAGCATCCATAAGGAGTGCTTTTCGTGCTAGAAGCGTTTTACCCTAAAATTTGTTATATGCAACCCGCAGTCTTAACAGTGAGGATTATGAGCAATGTGCACCCAAATTGACAAAATAAGTACATAAATGCCTAAAATTAAGTATTGCTCTTTCTTTTTTCCAAAGCATGTACCATTCAGATGCGGATCCCCGAGAAGGCTCCAAAAAACTGACAAAAGATAGCATATAGCTGCATTTTGTGACCTTATATTTCAAAAATTTTTCCCCTGAACCCCCATTTATGCCAAAAAAGGCACTTATGATCCAGCCCCCACCTCCTCCCGAAATGACCCTCCCCAAAACCAGAACCTGGTACCATTAGTCTAAAACTAGTTGTTAACAGTTACTGGCAGAGCTATTCAAACATCGTAATCTTTACAAATACAAGAAATACTTTAAATGTTAATTAAATTTGCAAATTCATTAAAAAATAAGTACCAGTTACTTTCATTTTATAGTAGTAAAATATCATACCTTCTTTAAAATGTCATACTCTGGAGATCACTGCTGATATTTCACGAGAAGTAAAAACTCTGATGGAAGCTGTAGTGATAGTAACAGCTCTTATATTGGAAAACAATTTCAATAGTTAATGACTTAGATTGGAGAAAAAAAATATCTTTTTTCTAAGGCACTATCAACTTTTAACTAATACTGAGTTACTCAAGTTTTCCCAAAAATGGAGCTGATATTATAGCTGGGCCCAGAGCCTGTTGCTGGTCGTCACATTTGTATTTGTATTCTCCTCAAAAAAATTCATTTAAATGCTTAAAATAAAATCTTATTTTAAATATGTTCCATACTTTTATACACAGTATATATTGTCGCCTCAGAGCAACACTAAGACATCTAATCCCAGAAATAATTAAAGCTGAAAACTGGGAAATTTGGTTCATAGCCATTGGCAGGTAGACTCGGTTTTATTAATAGCCACTTATTAAAGTTAGTAGCTACTTTTTAAAACTGCAACTATGTTTCAAATTTTTATTAATAATGAAAAAAAGTATCATCAGAATATCGCTCACCTGCAAGAAAGGTGGCACAACCAAAAAGCATAATATTTTACAGAAGGGACAAAAAAAAAAAAAAAAAAAAAAAAAAAAAAAATTAAACCGTTTAGTAGAGTGCAAAACGAGGAAAAAGTTCGGTTTTAGAGCATAGTAAATCATTTTGCAAACCATAGGGACCTTTATGATGTTTTTTCTGTTGTAAGCAACATTTCAAACTGTTATATATTTTTAAATGAACTGTGTTGAAATGAACTGTGAAAATGTGTTTTGAGTTGCGTGTTGCGTTACTTGTTTTGTGCATGAGCAATATATTAAACATTGTTTTATGTAACCTGCCAACTATTCATGAGTATGTCTTAGAAGATGTAGGCAAAATGCTTTTAGTTTTTAAATATGAGTGGTAAATGATACTAAACAGGGCGAAGGGAATGTGGTTCGATTGGGAATGCAAGTAGAGTGACTGAGCAAGAGCGACGATCAGGGATGGCGATGGATGACACATTTTTTAATTGTCACTTTTGCAACTTTAATCGCGAGTGGCGGCCGCTAATTTTCAGCTTTAGGAATAACATTAATATATCCTACTGGTGCTCTGAGGCGACCATATTTAAAATTGCTATAAATATTTTATTGTTTTTGAATATACAAACAACTCTCAATAACTCCCACACCCCCAAGGGAAGTTTCCAAAGCATTCGTCTAAGAGTTTGGGATCCATTGAAAACTTTGAGATCAAGGAGTATTTAAGTAATCACGAGTTGACTGTAGTTTGCTTTTTAAATATAATTGGTACAATTTTCCTCAGTAATTCTGTAGGAAATCAGTGCACTACTAGAACAACTATTTATTAATTTAATTCTTTTTTTTTCTTTTTTTACCTAATTGAAAAAAAATATTACAAATTTTTGCAG
This sequence comes from Uloborus diversus, assembly GCF_026930045.1. Taxonomy (NCBI): domain Eukaryota; kingdom Metazoa; phylum Arthropoda; class Arachnida; order Araneae; family Uloboridae; genus Uloborus; species Uloborus diversus. Next base: position 139,022,005 of record NC_072736.1, read on the forward strand.
CTGGTTCAAATTAATCGTTATATAAATAACTTATTTTTAGTTTCTCTACTACAGGGGAGGGGGGGGGGATGATACGAAATTACTTCTACTAATTTATACTGATGTTTCAATGTCTTATATTTTAAATGCATAAATGAATTACTTTTTCTCTAGTACTACTTCATTTGTTAAATTAATAAACATAGACTGAATTCCTGTCTCTAGTAACAGCATTTGTAAGGGCTCGGCAAGTATAAATATACATGCATTTAAAAATTCGATGTTTCCTAGCATCAATGTTTTCATTTCGATGTATCAATATCATCAATATTTTAATTTTCAAACACTGAAGCTTTGAAACATTGATGCTTTGTGATTTATATTGCATCTCGAGAAGAATACGAGTTTAGTAAACATCATATTAACTTCATAAAAATGTATGTAATTTCGTTTTTAAATTTTTTAAAGCAATGCTGACCCATATATCTACCGTATTCATCTTGGAAGTCATTATAAATATAAGAAAGATTCTGGAGAACAGATTCGATATGCAGAACGAATTATTGGATATCCAGATTTAGAAATGGATAGAGTAAGTATTTGTATATGTGGAAAGAAAAAAGAACTCAAAATACTTTTTTACATGAATGAAATCATTATTTTTAATAGCAAAATCTTTAATATTTTTAACGCCTTGTGAATAATTTTTAATTTAATAAGATCCGTAAACAGAATGCCAGGTTATTGGGAGTGCACATGCAACATGTCTTTTGCTTGGGGTTTGGCAGCCAGAAAGTGGCTGCATTTTCTTGATTGAGTCAAGTAATTCACTGCTGGTTTCATGACACTCTACTTTACTCTTCAAGACTGAATAATATATAGGATTAGCACAAAAGAAGACAACATTTCAAAAAGTTAGATTTTTGAAACTGTTACATGTATTAAAATGATTGATATACGAAACTGAAGTGTGATTGGGGTGACTCAAGACCCTTAAAGAGGATTCTCTGATGCTGAAACACGTCTGCAATTTTCATTGCAAGCTTGGATTTTAGTATATTGTTTTCTTTAACACTAGAATTACGGAAGGGGTCATTTTGATCCCAAGCGAACATTTTTCACTAACTGCTCCTCTATATTTTCATAAAAAGCTTAATCCTTCTTTGACTTTTCAAATCATCGTGCTGTTTTTTTTTAAAATACACAGTTTTCATGAAATAGTATTTTTTTTTAAGCCCAAAGCTAAACGGTTATACCTAGAAGTGTGGGCAAGTCTCACTTAACCTCCTTGAGGAAAAAGAAATGTAAATACATTGATTAATGCTGAAACAGAGCAGCAAGTCGAAAATGTCTATTGCAACATATCATTGCAAGAACATTCAGCATGCATAATGTTTTTGTACATAAAAGGGAACATTAGCTGCTAGTTTCTGAAATGAAACTGAAACACTAATGGTTATTCTAAGGGCATTTCAACTCCGTGTGGTGACCGGAGCAGAATAGTCCCGACATAGACCATGCCTGTCATAAGAGGTGACTAAAATGGACACCCAATCTAAGGTGTAAGGCACCGTGCTGATGGATGGATGGCATCTGGGTTGTATGATGTCTTAAACAGTCCCCTTGAGGAACCGGGCGAAACCTCGTAGTAATTAGCCTTGCACTCGTACAGGGTGGATGTGCTGGTGTTGACCTTTTACCACCTTACAGCTCCCATGGAGTTGGAGGCTGGCTTGAAGGAGAAAACCAGCAACCTTGCTGCTGGAGGAGGTGAGGGTGCGAGTCTGCAGCCCACCGACTCTGCAGTAAGGGGGCAGGGGGTACTCAATTTTACACAAAAATGCAATAGGCGCGGGCGGGAGAGACAGAGGCTGGTACATGAGGCAAAAGCCATTCCCGAGAAGGTAGGAGAATCCCCAACATCTTTGGTCGGAGGTTTCAACTTCTTCCCCTGCACAAGCTGCTGCATCTTTAAGAGTAAGGACAGGTCAACCACAGTCCTATGCTCAAGCAGGGAGTATGTTTATGTGTGTGTGAGAGAAACCTTCCCTTCGGAGAAGTTATTTCACAATGACATTGAACGTATTCAGCTGGTCATCCTAAGAAGGACAGTCCCGATTCTTTCTGGGCATCATATGCCGAAAATGCAAAAGGCTTCTTAATAAAAATAGTATTAGGAAGGCTTTTAGTTTTATTGGTCATTGCACCTTAAAGCGGCACCTTGCTTTAATGGGTTTCAATAAGGATCCAACTTTCTGGGGTTGCCTCTTTCTTGAGGAAACTGTTACTAACATCATGTGTGATTCTGATGCATTTTTTTGCCTATAGTTTTAGTTTTTTTTAAACTAATTTTTACAAATATATATCATTATGTAGGAACTACGCAGGTTTCTTTTCTGAGGATCAAAATGACCCCTCCCGTATTTCTAGGTGTACAAAGACTGCTGTAATTCTATTGTTAATCTATGTATGAAGGATGAAGCTTGATGAAAATTGCATTGAAATTAAAAAAGAACATTCATTTTATTTTCTAACATTTCAGCTCAGAGGACATTTTGGAGTGAAAGATGACATTGCATTGATTAAACTGAATGCTCCTGTTCAATTTACCAACACTGTCCAACCAGCATGTGTTCCAAGTTTTGGATGGAATTTACCAGCAGAAACTAACTGTTATGCCACAGGCTGGGGCGAAACAAGAGGTAACCAGAATAATTTCATTTTTAAGAGTCATCAAAAATTTAAAAAAGAAAAAGGCAATACCTTTAAGTTAAGTTTGCTAATTAAATCCAATAATCCTCAATTAAATTTTCATGCATGTTGTACTTCCACTGTCAAAGTATAGCCTATTCTGCAGAAGAGTCATTTTTCTTTTCAAGTCAAGGGGTGTTTTCTTCTTTGCCTTCTTATTTTCTTACGATCAATTACATTATGAAATCTTCTTTAGTCATTATTCTTATATCTTTTTAAGCAGCATTTATAACAATTGACGTTGATCTACCAGACATACCATCCTGTGCTACATTTAGAAGCTTACTTCTCATCTATGATACTGAAACAAAATCTTCACAAATAATCATGGTCGAATTCAAAAGAAAGTAAGAGAGGACAGCTGCCCCACCTCCTTCCAAAATAAAAAATATTTAAAATAAAAGTTTTAAAAAAAAACTTTAAACTGACAGTTAAATTTCTAAATTTATCAAAGAGTTCTGGCTTTAGAAAATTGGTGAGAGTTTGAAATTTTACACATCTTCTTTGGGAGCCATTGAAAAGGGCAAGTTATCGATGTTTAGTTTGGTCGCTATCATTTTAGAATTACATTGCTTCCAAAATCTTGGGGGAGGGGGGGGGGAATAGACCAGTCCCCTAATTGTCCAAATGATGAGGTCCAAACTTAAATTTTTGGGAGAGCGGAAACTCAATTTGCCAAATGGAACTTCAAATTTCTCCGAATGATGATAAATGGAACTCCAAATTATCGCTGCCTTTTGATAATTTTGTCAAATGATTATAATTTTCCCGAATCGTCAGACAAAATTCACTGTGACCTCCCATCAGGGCTCGCCGGGCCTGCCTCTTTCCATGTTGAGCTGGATACATACTTACTTATAATTTAGGGTGTGATTTAAGTGTAAGCCCATGAAGCATGGGCTTTGGAACCTCCAAAAAATTACAAATATTTTTTTTTCTTTTCATAATGAATGTTTTCATTTGTTTTGTACTATGAATTTTGATAAGTTCAGCAGAAAATTCTATCCCATGAAGTAAAAAAACTATCTGGAGTGACATCTAGCGTAGAATGAGATCATTCAGGAGCAGGGTTGGCAAGTTTCTGCCAAGGCGGTTAAAACCACTGGTAGAAACCGGTTAAAACCGGCATGGCAAAAACCACTTTCCGCCACATTTGCGGCAGAAACTGGCAAAAACTCACAAAATGAAAAAAAATTAAATTATTGACATGCAATAGGAAGTGCATGGAAAAAAATAATTATTAACCAAAGCACAATTTAATTACTATATTACCACAAGTTAAAATCAAATGTTACATTGTTTGGACCCTGCAGTTGCTTCTTAGAAAAGGTGGTTTCTAAACAGTTTCTCAATCTAATATATGTACAAATGAGAAACTTTAGAATATTCCTGCAAAGCTGTGACATTAGGTACAAAATCTGTTAATATTGGCAAGTAAAATTTTGGCACTTTCTTCTTGAAGCATGTGATAATTTCGATCACAAACAATTTAGATGAAGCATATAAGTGAGCAAATTAAAATCAGAAATGCCTTTTAATTCTGTATGTCACTCCTCTTTGATGAGCACCTATATGATTTTTCATCCTTTGTTAGATTAATCCAAACAATACGAGCATCAGCAATTGAAAAGTTCCCTTCTCGAACTAAATCAAGGGCATTAGCATAGGATTTTATTTTTTTAAATGATGAAAGAAGTTTAATTTTTTAGTTTACTTAAACGAGTATCATTTAGCAATCACTTAAGTAATTAAAGATGCTTTTAAGTTTTTGGCAGTTTCTGCCGGTTTTTACCGGTTATAACCAGTTTCTGCCACTGGCACGGCAAAAACTAGTTTCTGCCGGCAGAAAGCCAACCCTGTTCAGGAGTCATTCCATGCTAATACGTAGCTCACTATTGCTGCTTAAGGAATTTATTTTGTTTCTGTTGATTAATAGTATTTCAAGATGTTTAAATCTTTTGTAATGTTTATTTACGTAAGTTTCAAATTATAAATACATTGATTCAAAAATTAAATAGCTTTAGAACTTCCTTTCCAAGGATAATTTGGGGACATTTGAAAACATTTTTGGGGGCACATATCAAAAGACAAAAAGATGTGCGATTGAGCACGTTCTTTGGTTTTGCAAGTCAAGGTGGTCCCCACAAGTATGTTACTTACAGTCCTGAAATTTCTAAATCAGGCCCCTCTTATAATTGTATTTTTTCTTTCTTTTCAAGTTATTTATGAGTAAGAACAGCATATTCATTAACGTTTGAAGCAATAACACAGTAGTTTGAAATAATTTAAATCGAATGCTTTGAAAGAAAAAAAAACAAAGAGAAGAAAGAATGCAGTTGGTATCAATGCATGCAGAGAAAAGACTGGCCAGAGTCGGCAGAGCATATACGAGCTTAATACACATTTGAAGGCCATCTTGCAATTGCCTAGGTCATTCAACTAACTACAAATTAAGTATTTATTTCTCTAGAGTTTAATTCCAACTATTTGTAGCTTCAAATGAAATGTATCACATTTTATCATTCTGTTTTCACCTGTTTAGAGGAAAATCAGGCTACATACTTAAAATTGAGAGTTATTTGGGTAGATAAAGATATTATTTGATTTGGATGAAATTTTGTGTGATAAATAGGCTTGGTAGGAGGCAACTTCCCACAGACAGTCAGTAAGTATTTCTTAAATTCGTTTCTTTCACTCTACGCTATATACAATTTTCATTACTCATGAGTAAAAAGGTTTTATTTTTGCGATCGATCATTTTACTGTAGCATACCTGCCAACATCTACTTTTATGATTGAGACACCCAGCAATATCACACTTTTCATTGCTATTTAGGGAAAAACAGAACTTTTTTAATATCCGTCAAAGTACAATAAAATGCAAGTTCCTTATATTACAAACACAATCGAAAGAAATGCTCAAAATGAAAGAACCTCCCGGAAAAACCAGTAGAGTTGGGCAGTATGTTGTAAGGATTCACTGAAAAATACCTCTTTTGGGGAATTTCATTGTTTTGATGAAAATTCGAGAGATTACTTCATTACCGAGTTCAGGGGAAGGCATCAAAACTCGCAAGTCTTCCGAACAAATCAGGAGAGTTAGTAGCTAGGTCATAATATTTATCAGCATTCTGTTCTAATGTGCAACACAGCTGTTAATTTTTTAAACACCATATACAATTAAAAGCAAATTAAAATTGAATTTTTAAAAAAAAAATCAATTAAAGTATTCAATTATGATTTTTTGCAGGTTCTGGATTTGCACATGTATTAAAACAAACTCTGCAAACAATACAGTCTACAGACAAATGTGATCATGACACTTCACATCAAATATGCACCGTGCATCCAAACCACTTTAATTCCCCATGTCATGTAAGTTAGTTTGATACCTCTGCATATAAAAGTTTAGAAAAATTGCTTGCACCAAAATGAAACACTAGCTATGTTGACTGAGATAGAAATGAAGAAAATCTAATTATTGCATCATTTTAGTAACTTGATTTTTCTTTCACAGGGGGACAGTGGTGGACCTTTAGCATGTAATTTTGGAGGAAGATGGTACGTGATGGGCGATACGAGTTATGCAACGCATGGTAACATGTTGAGTGGTGGATTGTGTGGGATGCCAGAAAATAAGGTTATCTTTAGCAAGGTCTCTGATAAGGCTAACTGGATAAAAGATACAGTGAATAAGTACAGCTAATAGGTGAACACGACAATTGTGCGTTTGACGGTGAGTTGAGCAAAAACAGCCAAATGAACCAGAGAGTCTTCTAAATAAAAATAATAAAAATACATTTTAAGCAGAGTTTTTTTTTTTTTTTTTTGTTATATATTTAAAATTCCCTTCAGTGTATTTGAAACAGAATAATTTTCTATTTCAATTGCCTTTCGAAAACTTATACCAAAAAAAGAAAGCGTGAGAGGTTTTTGAGTAAAATATCAAATATTTTACTTTACACACTCCTGGAAATGAACCAAGAGCAGAATTTTTATTGAGGCAAAGTAGGCTGTTGCCTGAAATGGCAAGTTTCAGTTTTTGCACTGTTTTTTAAAACATCAGTAAATATTTTTTTCTATCATGGGCATGCTCCTGATTTCCGTTCAACTTTTTTCAATAAGCACTATTGAAATTAATACTGATACTGACATTCGGATCTAATTTTATACTGTCTGACTGTTGAATAAAAACTCCTTAATTACAGTAGAAGACTACACAAAAAGTGCTGGAGTCACAAATTTATCATATTGATAATGGCATGAAAATTACGCTCATTTTTGAAAAATGAGCATAGTAAGATTACTAAAAAATGACAAGCAAATCTTCACTGATATTAATTTGAAATATAAACCAGAAGCAAGAAGTCTTACTTGTGAAAACGAAATGAAAAGTCTCTGCCCCAAAAATGCAACTATTTTATGTAGTTATAAATTTCTATATATTGAATCCCCCCCCCCCCAATTTGCTACGTCAATGTATAGTCTCTATACATCGAAGTAGCAAATTGGCGGAAAAAAATTCAATATATAGAAATTTTGATATAGAAGTGATCTTAGTTTATCATTAATTGCTCCTAAAACATTAAAATTAAAGCTAATTTTTATGCATGAAACTTAATGTCTAATTTATATGAGAATCAGAATCAATGAAAATTTATAATTGAATTAAGGGGAAACAATAACTCAGCATTACATAGTTTCATGTTCATGGGTGAAAGTTTTCTGTAAAGATTAATAATTTCATTACGGCTTTCCGATTTCTTATAATAGTAGACACTCTGCTTCTGAAAGTACCAAATTTACCAGAAATGACATTTTTTCGCTTTCAAATATTTTCATTCTTGGGCAGTTCAACTTTATCTGCAACATTAAGGGATTCTTACTTTGACAATATATCAAGAGAAAAGTAAAAGATTAACATACAACGCTTTTCAATTTGAATTGTTTTCACTGAAGTGCAAACTGCAAAGACTAGGAAAGATAATCAACAGACAAAAGGGATAGCTTGAAACTGATTCTACTGTATTACTGGTTGCAACCAAGGTTTAAAATAAACTTTAGGGGAAATTAAGAACTCTAGAATGGAACAACAACCTATCTACACACCCCTACAACCCTAGTTTCCTTGTGAGTTTCGTAATGACCTTTACTGAACTTCATTTTTCGTGAGACAAACAGTCCCATCAAGAGGGAAAAAAAAAAACTCTGAATGTCTCAAAAAAAAAAAAAAGGTTATTTAAAAACAATTTTTCTAGGTAATGGAAATTTGCTGGAAGTTAAATGTACTGAAAATTTTGATATGTGGAAGTTTAACTGCAAATCACACACACACAAAAAATGTAAACATGTTCCTTAGTTTTCATTTTTCCTTTTAATCAAAAAGTTAATTTTTTTGTGCCAATTTTTGTAAATAGGAAAACACAAACTATGAGAAAAAACAAAGAAAGTCACACTTTCAAAGTATAATTTATTGTATTGGAGTACATTTTAAAATTTTCAGCATGTAGAAAAACATGCATCAGGATGATATGAAGAAGCAAACTTGTGATGAAATTGTACATTTGTGTGTTCTAAATATAACTCTGTAATGGGCTACGGATTGGTAAGCAACGCTTTTAAATAGAATACTGAAAAGGAAGAGATTTTCAATTTTTTTAAGAGAGAGAAAAAAAAAGAAGTGATATAAAAAGAGGGACGCACATGCATTTTCAATAAAGAAGAGCACTTGATCTCTTGTCCACTGCTTAGAGCTTGAACTCTTGCTACTTGGTCCGAAGTTGACTACTTTTTTCGGCTAACTGGAGAAGATGAAGCTGACCTAGAAAAGATATAAAAATATAAGAATAAAGTTGTTTTTTCCCTATGAAATTATTGTTTGTAAATAAAAGCAAATTATTTAGTGACTAGAAAAATGGGAAATAATGGAAACAAATGTTTCAACCGGATCTCAAAAATTGCTTAATGTTAGTTGCAGTATGACATTTCATAGCGCCAAATGAACAAGAATTATAACGCATTTGCAACATTTTTGAAACATATTTTAGAGTTAAGCCAAGTTCTATTTGAATTTTCTTTGCATTAAGCAGGCCATTCATTAATTACGGTAAATACCAAAAGAAAAACTAGAAACCGCTTCCTCAAGACCTTGAAAAGCTCTTTACTCAAACTCTTAACAGCATAGTTTTTTTATCCACGAAAAATATACAAATGCTGCCAATTGCAAAAAGATAAATAAAATCACAAACACTTTTAGCTAAATTTGCAACTGAGTGGAATTGAAATTACATTAGTTCAGGTCTTGTAAAAAATGCTTTAAGAATGGTTTTCTGCAATTTGCTTCCATGCTGGTAAAAAATTTAAATTTAAACAAAATAATATAAAACAATACTGATATGCACTTAGGAGGTCATTGATAAATGAAATGAAAGCAAATTTTTCAACCCCTGTTAGGGGTGCAAAGAGATTGTGTATGACAACACATAGGTGCACAGAAAACATAAGAAAAACTGATAAAAATAACACTGATAATTTAAAATAGGTAGATGAGAGATGAAATTGAAAAATTGAGAGTAAAAAGAGGCAATTACAAGAAAATCGAATAATTCCAAAGTCCAGACTTGTAAAAAGGTTTGCAAAGGTGTTTTTTCTTGAGAACAAATGAATCAACTTTCAGGATAAGCAGAGAAAAGTTTTTAGATTTTTTTAGAAATGAACACCCCTGTAACAACATCTGAGTTAACTGAAAACTACTAGTTTCATTTACATTAAAACAACTGTGCAAGTTGAAACAGTTACAGCTTGAAGTTATATGTGAGTATTACAGGGTTGCCAACCTTGGGGAAACAATTTGAGGAGCATCTGTGGTGATTTTGAGGAGTATTTTGAAATATTGCGGAGCAGCTCAGTATTTTGTATAAAATTCAATAAAAAAAAAACTAAATCCACTTATGCAAAATTGTTTTTCCGGCTTTGATAATCATTTTCAGCACTAGTATAAAAATAAAAAAAAGAGCTTCAAAGACTATGTCATGCTTGAAAAAACATTCGGTGAGAAATGCAGAGCAAGATAACTTTTTTGCGGAGCTACGGAGTTTCGCTATTTTTGTGGAGAAGTTGGCAACCCATGTATTATTACATAATTAACTGTAGAAAAAAAAGCAGTCATCTTACAAACTAACTACTATACTGCATTCCTAAGCAAGATAGGTATCTCTCAATTTTTATCGTGTAAATGATCCTCATTAAAAAAAAGTTGATTTAAAACTAAACAACATATTAATCTAAATAAAAATAAATAATGGAATAATCAGTTGCTAGGTATAAATACTAAACCGGAGCAAAACAAATATGTAGAAAGAAGTTCATAGCCGAAAATTGACTTCTTGAGGCATGACTTTCTTTGCTTAGCAAGGCAATAGAGCACACTGAAGCTCATTCATACAAAATCGTACATAGCCCTACCTGTCTCTTGATCTTGACTTAGATGAAGGTGTAGAGGACCTGCTACTACTAGATTCTTTTTTACTTCTTTTCCTGTTCACTGGTGAGCCAGACCTGAAAATAATAAAAAGACACTATTTACATATAATTTTCCATCAAAAGATTAAGTTACAAATGTGATACTTACTACATTAATGAAAAAATTTGATGTCATCAAATAAATAAATACATAAAATCAATAAATGTTTATAAATAAAATAAATAAATTAGTGAAAATAAAACATGTACATCGCCATAAATAAATTAAAGGAAAATCCTATACATATTTTTTCAAAAAAATTATAAATGAATTATTAGTAAGAAAAACCAATGCTGAAAGAGGTCATTCTGAATGTAAACTCATCCAACCTTTGCTTTTGTTGGATGACTCTACATGCAGAAGCTCACATGTTTTTGCACTGAAAAAGTGGTTTCTTGAAACCAGGGTAGAGGAGTCAGAGGGAAAATGACAGATTCCGGTTCCAAAAATTTTAGTCTTCGACTCCTTTGCTCCAAAATCAAGTCAGACTCTGATTCCACCCTGCTGAAAAATAAACTACACAGACTCGTGAAATTTTAAGGCCTTCGACTTTTTTGCCCCAAAAGCAGTTGGACAACCATGCCCTGCTCGAAACACGTCTGCAATTTTTTCAAAACGTGTGATTGGGTTGGATTTTCACACTATTACTTTGTAGCACAAAGGTATTTCATACTTATACAAATGATTTCTTTCACATGAAAAATATGCAATAAACTTCATGAATTAAAAATACAATCCAAAATGTATTCAAAAACTTCGACTATGGAATGTATTTTTATGATTTCAAAAAATATTTTTTCATTGCATTATTTCAGGGTCGCTGCATACTCCAGAAACAAGAATATTTTTTAATTTTAAGATTATGCAAGTTTAACAACACTAGCCTTTCATGTCTAATAAACATTTTATAAATGCATGATAAGAAATTAAAAAGAAAAATTCTATAATTATTTCCCAGATGAATTAAATAACATCTTACAATAAAATGCACGATTTTCAGAATGGATATATAATATTGTTATAGGTAGTGCTGCAGTTCAAAAAAATATTTTGAGGCATGAACCTAGGAGCCTGGGGGGGGGGGACTCAGCAAAAGAAAAAGTAGTGTGGTACTAATTTATATTACATCTGCATTATTTTTACAATAAAGATCAAACATTTTAAGAGACAACATCTTCCTCTCCTCCCTCAACTACAGCACTATTTATTCGTTATGCAAAAGTTGTTTTTAATATTTCCTACTAAAACTGATACATATAATCAAGAATAAAGAACACTTGATAAAAATAAAATTAAACAAATTTACATTTTTTAAATTAATACTTTGCAGGGTAGCATGCACAAAATATGATAAGAGACATACAGTTGGCTCTCTGTTTAACAACTTTCAAGGGACCACAAAAAATTGTCCTTAAATAGAATGCTTTTAACACTATAGTGGACCATCTGGGACTGTGAAAAGCCTTCATTAAATAGAGAAAGTTGTTAAATAGAGCGTTGTTAAACAGAGAGCCAACTGTATATATGATGTCTAAATTAGCTTATGGAAATATATATTTTATTATACTTAATAAAAGTAAGAAATTGCTTTTTTCAGATGATACCTATGCTACTATAAAATGTATAATGATATTGTGTACCAGTTTGCAAATAAGATATTAACTACTCTTATCAAAACAAAATTTTTTTTATCAAAACACTGTACATATAGTGAATCTATGTACATACCTGCAAATTTCTTCAAGTGAAAAAAAGGAACATTGATGTTTGAAACACAAAAGAAACAGAAGACTTTTTAAATATGCCAGGAGATATTTTAAAAGACCATAACACTTTTTTAATCCAGTTATGTAGTAGCGAAAATCGAAAACTAAACTACAGCAAACAAAATTATAAGCGAAATTATGTACCTGCTAATGTCAGAAGCCAGTAAACAAGAAGTTAAAGAAGATTTTGCACTGAAGGTGCAGCTCAAAATAGCTAGGATTGCATTTTAAACAGGTTAAAAAAAAATAATTTTAATTATTAAAACTCCAATTGCATTGAATAAGGAGATGTAACAAAAAAGAAAAAAAAAACCTTCTTCACAAAGAGAACTGGATACAATTCTTAATTTATAAGCCAAAAGTATTTTCAAAACAAAGCTTTCTCTTAGCCATTCATGAAAAATAAATTTGTTACTTGTATGTATGATTTTATTTAGATTTATAGCTAGCAGTGGTGTAAATTTTTAATTCACAAAATTACAAATATTTTGAAATTCAATATGTATTCAATATTAAACCATACTGCTGTGCTAAGCGCAAAAGTGGTATCTGCAGTGGAGCTCAAAATGAGAAATTCATGATTAAAGTTTTGCAACACGTTTCTTTGATTTGTGACTTAATTAAATGTTCAACTCGCGGTAGTTGTTTGGCAAATAACTTATCTAACCTACATAAGAGCGCATTTTTATAAAAGTCTTAATTTAAAATTAATGAATGCAGTTACGACAAATTTTCTCTTCAAAACCTTTTCATATGCTAGGTTAATTTCACAGTAAGTGACTATTACTTAAGCATTTTTAGGGGTATCTGCACAGATACGATAAAAATAGCTTAGTAAAATGCGCTTAATGTATCTTTAAATGCTTATGCTCTGCTTTACTTGGACTTAGCTTCTGTTTTATTTTGTTAATACAAATCTAACAGATTCAACCTTCTGAAAAATACCATTTTTCAAAATTTTGGACATTTAAAAACGTAAACCATAATACTTTTCTGTTTTTTATATTCAAAGAATGTGTTGATGTTATCATTTATAATGTTTCATTTTCTAGATTCATTTTTACTCAGCATGAAGATGATTTTGACAGGAGACGATACTTAAATAAAAATATAATTGGCCGTAGAATGAAATGCGTTTTTTTTTAAAATAATTTCATGAAAGAATTAGATTAGAATATTTTGAATGCATTTCATTTTTTAAAATTAGCTTTTTAAACAAAAATTTGAATGGAAAAAGCTGAACATTTACTTGAACATTCATCCAAAGTAGTATTAGTTTTTATTTTCGACCTATATCAACTATTTAACGATAAATTAATTTTTGTTTTCTGTTACAATTAACTGCTACATTATTAAATATGCTGCTTTACTAAGGTATAAAAGTCCTATCTCCAAATTACTAAGCAAAAAAGTGGTAACTGCACTGATACCACTTTAAAGGCTTAGTATTTGTTACTTACGTTCAAATTGCCTTAGCAAAGTAAGCAAATTTGCAGTTACGACATTTTTCTTAAAGCTTTTTTTAATATTTCGCATTCACAAATCGCCAAAGAACTTGAGATTTAGGTAAATTAAATCAGTAACGACCACCTAGTGACAATAACTCAATTTTGATAAAATGTGCAGATATCACATCTGTGCTTAGCAAGGCAGCATACTGATTTTTTTTTTTATTTAAGTTTAGTGACATTAAACTGGTGTTCAGTATTTTTCAATTTACTTCTATCTATTTAAAAAAAAAGTCAAATTAATGTAAAAAGGAGGGATCAGCTCTTGTGAGATTAACACACTTTGAATGCAAAAAATGCAAACTTTTGTTAAGAATTTAAAAAACAAAAGATTGCACGTTTGAGCACACATAAGCTCAACAGAAATAGGAGAAGAAAAAACCCCTTCTTAAGCAAGTATCGCTCTTTATCATTCTAAATATGAGGCAGTGAGAAGCAAAGGGATGTAATGGGACATTTTTAAGTTTTGAGTTAAATGCATTTAAAGATAACATCCTCGGTAGGCTTTCATTGAAATTTTTTTTCTAAATCATGCTACATAGCAGCAACTACCAGGGCTACTAGTACCATCTCTTGCCCTAAGACAGAGGAGAAGTTCACCTACCATGTGTGTATTGATTATCACCAAATTTTTAATTTTGCCACTTGCATCCCTTTGATTCTCACTGCCTCATATAAGCTATTCATTAAAAGTAGCTACAAGGGGTAACACTCTACAAATCTTAATGGATGTTTAAAGCATCAGCAAGTTCAAAAGCTTGGGGGGGAGGGGGAAGCTGATATCAGGAGTAATTAGTTACATTGACAAATTTTGCTTCAATCATTATTACCTCTGAAAAAAGCAAATTCTTTTGGAAATGGTCTAAAATAGAAACAACAAATTCACTGGAAAATTTTAAAAACAGTATAACAGGGTGCTACTCTACAGCAAACATACAACATGCTCTTATTCAAGAAATTAATACAATAATTGACATAAATAAGATAGCAATAGTGAAGATACCCAACCTCCAAAGTTGGATTTTGTGATCTTTTTTCTTTCAACAAATGTAATGTTATAACACTACTATATTAGTTTTCTAACCTCCTATATCATTTCTCCCAATAAAAAAAACTCACTAATTAATGAGCTGTGGTATGATGGCACTGATACCAGAAATCACAGTACAAAAAAGTTTTAATGTTCCCCAGTAAACTTCCATTTTTGACATTTGAGGTTTGGTACCTTCACTATCGATTTAATTCCTGCTTTTTCTTGGGGGGGGGGGGGGCTTTAGATCATTGTTGCTATTCCAATCTATCTTCATGATTCCAAAATTAAAGAAACAATAATTAGAATAATGGCATATTTCATACTCAAAAATTAAAAGTAATGATAATAATAAGAACATTTTTATGCATTGCAAAAAAGTCTTCATGAATTGACAAAGACGTTTTGTAAAACAAATCAATTCCTTCAGTTGAATGCACACATAAATGATAACACTAAACAGCTTTAACAGATTCACTAATTTAAGTTCTTACTTTGTCTAAAATTACTACAATAGTACTTTTTAAAACTTTCACATTAATTGCGAAGTCAAAAATTTTGAAAATAGAAATATGGGACTTCTGAAATAATATTTTTTTTTACACTTAAATGTACTCTTTTATGCAGTGTTCACTTGTTTGGGTGGATCTTGTTAGGTAATCCAGATCAAAAATGTTGAAATATTTGTCTTATTTAAATTTTATTTATGCATCATTCAGAGCCTGATTGCTGGAATAGGCTAACTAGGCCATACAGTGGTGGACATAATTATAAACTCAAAAAAATATTTTTTTTGGTTTAATCATAGCTTAACTTAATTTAACTTTTTTTCACTAAAGTAAAGATGAATGGTTAAAAGAAAAGTTCTAAAACTAGTACAACTCATCAGTTAAATTAAAAAGTTAATGAAGTTAGAGAATATGAAAAATTAATATTATTACGTAATTTTATCATTACGTGAAACCTGGACAAAAGTATAAACTCAAAAGTAAAAAATTCAGGATTACAAAAAAATTTTCTTCGAAAACATTGATTTAAAGCTATCAAACGAATAAATGTTGCCATCAGTGATTGCTAAATATTTTGTTTTTGAAAATTAATGAGAAACATTTAAATGCACTGCTGGACAAAATTATAAACTCAAGACCTTTTTTCATTTTTTCAATCATAACTTCACCCAGTTTAATTTAATTTTTTATTTAATGAAACAAATAATGCAATTTAAATGCTCAACTTTAATATATAAATAAACTTTACGGGCTCTTGTGTAGTATATTCCAAGTTTTGGATTTTCTCATCATTAACTTTTTTTCTGAAGAATAAAATAAAAACATTCTTGTCATTAGCTACTGCTTATTTTCTTTATCATTATGTCAAACGAAAAAAATGCCACTGAAAAAAAAGTAATAAAAAACATTTATTTTCATTTCAGACAATATTTTATCATCAGATTAATTTTTCTTTATTATTCAAGTGAAACTTTTTATCGTCTGGTTTTCATGTTCAGAACGATTTGAGCTTTTTTAAGTGCAAGTTTTCATTCTGTCGAGTTGTTAAGTTCTTCGTGCTTTGGTATTCATTGAGTTTTGAAATGCCTCAAGGTTTAAAACTTACAGAGCAACAAGTAGGAAAAATTGTGGCCTACAGAGATGCCGGTAAAACCCAGCGCCAAGGATCCCCCAAGTTATGGAAAAAGAAAAAGGACAGGGAGGTATTTGAAACTAACTGAGAGAGATCGAAGATATATTTTACGCACAGCATCAAACACTGGAGCTTCTTCCAGCAAAATTGTGAAGACTTTAAAACTCAAGGTGAGCTCTAGGACAGTTAGAAGAGTTCTACAACAAGCTCAGAATATGAAGTGGAGAAAAATGAAAACAGAGCCAAAACTGGAGGTTCAGCATATTGCTGAAAGACTACAGTTTGCACAGAGACATATGTCTTGGAAAAAATGTGGAATACAGTTGTTTGGTCCGATGAAAAAAAATTCAACTTGGATGGTCCAGATGGCTTAAGATACTATTGGCATGACATTAGAAAAAAAGAACAACACATATTTAGCCGAAACTTTGGTGGAGGTTCTGTAATGGTTTGGGCTGGTTTCTCTCAGCATGGTAAAGCAGGATTGGCGTTTCTTAATGGAAGACAGAACGCTGAAGATTATCAATTAATCCTGGAAGATCATCTCTTACCTTTTGCTCATCTAATTCCTGGAGGTAACTGGTTATTTCAGCAAGATAACGCGAGTGTACACACAGCGAAAAGTACAAAAGAGTGGTTCAAGCGCTGGGGTATCAAAGTTATCAAATGGCCAGCTCGTAGTCCGGATCTTAATCCGATTGAAAATCTTTGGGGGACCATGGTTCGCAAAGTTTATCATGATGGGCACCAGTACCAAACCACAGAGGAATTAAAAAGGGCAATACTTTCAGCATGGAACCATATGCCACAGCAGCTGTTGGAAACTCTTGTGAAATCTATGCCCAGCCGCATATTCGAAGTAATTCAGAAAAATGGTGGCCCAACTCGTTTTTAAAAGTTAGTAGTTTATACGAATGGCTAGATTTAATGCAGTGTTAATTTTTAAAACATTTCAAATATTGGTTTTTTTTTTTTCAATTTATCCATGTTAATAGCAAAATTACATTTTCATAAATCTATGCTTTGGTTTTTTTTACAATAATTGCAAATGTAACTTAATTAAACTTAAAAAATTTAAATTTTGTCAGCTTATAATTGTGTTTATGCAGTATCGTAAGTTTGTCATTTTTTAATTCAGCATTTGTTCATTTTTGGATATTAAATGATTAAGTAGTTGAATAAAATTCTACCAAACTTCAGAGTTTCTTACTTTTGAGTTGATACTTTTGTCCAGGTTTCATGCGTTATTAAGTTTTCAAAGTTGAGAATTTTTTTAATTAAATTATTTATTTTATATTTTTTATGAGTTATACTGAACTTAGGACTATTTAGTCAGTTATTTATCTTTACTGGAACAAAAACTTTTTTAACTGAGTGAAATGAAAAAAAAAATGAGTTTATAATTTTGTCCAGCGGTGCATTTATATGTTTCTCATTAATTTCCAAAAACAAAACTGTTAGCAATCACTGATGGCAATATTTATTCATTCTATGGCATTAAATTAACATTTTCGAACGAAACTTTCTCGTAATCCTGGATTTTTTGCCTTTGAGTTTATACTTTTGTCCAGGTTTCACGTAATGATAAAATATGAAATTAGCAAATTTTCTAATTTCATGAACTTTTTAACTTAATTGATAAGATTTACTAATTTTAGAACTATTTCTTCAACTATTCATCTTAACTTCAATGAAAATAATTTAAACTGAGTCATGCTATAATTGAAACAAAAGAGAAAAAAATTGAGTCTATAATTTTGTCCACCACTGTAGCTTAGAATCTCCGAGTTTTAGGAGCCCCCAAATGACTAAAATTGTTTGAGTTCTAGTCTATTATTTGAGACAAAGGAATAAAAATACGATTTTCCAACTTACTTAATTCCAACTTATTTTACTTCCTTAAGGTGTGGGATGCTTTGCACCCCAACAAATATTCTATGTGAGTGGTTGTTCTGTGCCACAACCCTGAAGACTGCACTCCTGGTTCCCCGGGAATGCTTGTGCAAGATTTGACCACAGAAGGCCCTGAAAAGGTGTTTGACCTAGTACCTCATTAATAGCTTAATTGGGCTCTAGTTTCATTGATTCAGAAATCTCTCTCAGTTATACATCTAACTTTTAAAAATTTTTGAATGCAATTTATGTAAATTTGTTTTTATTTTATTTGATTTCTTTTGACTGCACTTTCATCCTCATTTGCACGTTTCTTTTTTTTTTTTTTTTTTTTTTGTATAGCACCTGATGATTGCCCAAACAATTTCTTAGTATAACCGAGGGGTGATAATGGACTCAAGGAAATTTTTTTAAAGACAGTGTGAAATTTTTGGAAACTGTGAGAAAACTAGACCCCCCACCATAAACTCTTCAAATATGCATTCAAAAATGATTGAAAAAAAAAAGATCTCAAAGTTTTTTTTTTTTAATAATGTTTCAGTTTTATCATGTCTTGTCAGCCCAAAATTTCTGAAATTTTTGGATAAAACACTCCTGGTGTAACCAGTAAATTTCTTTTAATATTTTTAATTTTTAAAAAGATCAGTTTCAAAATCATTAAAAATCACAAAAAAAAGCAAAAAGTATATGAATATTGCATTGTCACATATTTCCACATTTTTCTCATTTTCAAGCCATCCTCAAATTATTTAGGATAAGAATATAACATGGGGGATAGAAACATATGAAAAGACATTCACATTAAAGTTCATAAAACTAAGTACAAAATTTATATCATCAAACTGACACAAAAAAACACAACAAGAAAGCAGAAAAATAGCGATATTGACCTTTGAACCATTACCACCCTCCCTTTTACCTGGACCTGGAGTAATGTCTTTTATTTTTTGACTTTGACTTTTCTGATTCAGAACTAGAATGAGAAGACTTTGAAGAACGAGATGAACTGCTAGATGACCTAGACCTAGAGCGTGAGCTTTCAGTTCTTGAAGACGCAGAAGAATGTGATCTAGAAGGTGACTGTTTATTCTTCTTTGTAGAATTTTCTTCATCATCATCATCTCCCCATCCTGTAAGATCATATTTAGATAGATCGCCATCTTCGTCATCATCTTCCTCATCGTCTTCCTTGACAAAAGAAACAAAATCAACTTTTAATACAGAGCAGATATAAATATTTAAAATATTTTTCAAGGGATTTTAGGATTAAATCCTAAACCTTAATTTTTACAATTTTTAAGTAAAAAAATTTAATCAGAGAGCTTCAAAAGGAAAAAAGACATGCAACAAATTGAGCATAAAAAGATTTTAGTATTTTTCTGTCCTTTTTAAGACAAGTCATAGAAAGTGTAGACGTGACGTTCATTATTAACTTGAGTGATTTCTTGCGCATGTTTAATAGTTGCTTTACTATAGCAAAGAGCAACCTGAGTTTTATAATAAATTGTGTTTTTCTGTAAAACAAGAGAAATTAGAGCACGGCAGAAATTGAGAATGTGAAGGCCCCAGCTCAACAAACAAAAATATTAAGGTTTTTAACTGCGAAACTTATGTGAACTGGCACAATCTTTAGCAAAACTAAGCCATTGTTTTTGAGATTACACAGGTGAAGCAAGATTTTCAGTCTTTACCCACTTCTGCAGTTCATAACATGAGTATTTTCACTAGCACAATCTGAATCCCAACCTCCCTTCTTTCTCTTGCATACATGAAAAAGGAATAAGAAAAGTTTGTCTCATATGATGAATATGAAAAGATGAAGTTGGTGGACTTATGTAGGTTAGATTTTAGATGCATATATCACAATGAAGTCTTCTGTAAGGTTGTCTTGCGTATTCATATTTGCAAGTTTCTGTCTGCACACATTAGAAACTAGTATGTTGTGGCCATCACGAAACTTTCTTCTATATTTTTCCTTTTTCTGATCCCTCCCCATGCTTGACGACGAAGCAATATTCCTAACAAAAACAAAATTACACATGCAAAAACTTGATGACCATCCCAATGTCTGAATTATTGTAAAAACAAAACAAAGAGCGAAAATTGAAAGTTACTTTAAAAGCTTAACTTGAATTAATTACAAATATTTTATTTATTAACAAACATAAGATGGCAACAGTTAAAAATTTTAAATCATTGAAATAATATTTCCTATCATTTCCATACAATTAAAATCACGAGAAATACGCAGACGACAATCTATTACGATTTATCTTTCTTATTGTTGCATTAATAAAAATATTTTTTATTCGCAAAAAAAAAAAAAAAAAAAAATCAACACCTCTTGGAGTGATTGGCGTCAAAATCGAACCAAAGCCTGTTTACATATGGATTCACATATATTCCAAATTTCAACCAGAACGTAGCATTACTTCTTGAGATAGAGTACTCAAAATGGAAAAAAAGAACGGGTGATTGCGCTACCCCCCTTTTTAGCTGTTGACACAAAAATAAAATCAGTTCTTATACCCACTAAGGGTTACTTGCCGATAAATTTTTCTTTCATTCCGTTCATTATTTCTTGAGATACAGCAGTCACAATTGACGACAAAAAACGTTCTATAGCTCAACCCTCGTTTGAGTTATTGACACCAAAATTGAATCAGCACCTGTTCCTGTTAATACCAACATATGGACCAAATTTTGTTTGATTCCGCCAGTTACTTCCTGAGGAATAGCAAGCACGCGTAACTCGAAAAACGTCCCATTGCTCCACCCCCCTTGGAGGAATTCGCGCCAAAAACCAATGGGCACAAGTTCACATACGGGCACATATGTGTACCAAATTTCGTTCGATTTCATGCGGTAGTTTTTGCTGTAGAGCGGCCACAAAAAACTGGTCACACACAGACGTGACACACATACATACACACACACATACATACATACACACACACACACAGACAGACAGACATTTTCCAAAAATGGTCGAAATGGACTCAGCACACCTCAAAACGTTCGAATCCGTCAAAATTCGAAATTCGAAAATTTGCACGAATCCAATACTTTCTTCTATATATTAGATATAGAAGAAAGTAAAAATGCACAGTCAATTGTTAAAATATTCAATAGCATCAGGTAATTCAGCTTCTGTTTCTGCCTTAATTTAACAATTGAAAAATTCATTGTAACCTTTATGCTTGTTTCATTACAATTTAAGGATAGTCTGACCTTTATTTAATTAAAAATAAGGGATTAATAAAGTTGTACAAAATGTTTCTAACAGGTAATAAATGGAATTTTTCAAATAATAGCTATTGATGTTTGATCAAGAAAATTCCATTATCATGGAGTTGGTAGATACTGAAATAAACCAAATGGGAATCAATTTTTCATTAATTTATATTGTTTAATATTTTAACCCAGTGAATTTATAAATGTTTGTTTTGATGCAAAGAAAGGAAAGTGTTTCATTTCCTCTAATGATTAATCCAACATCTAGTGAAAGACAACTGAAGATTTGAAACCTTAAACTTAAATTCTAGGAAGCTACAACAACGGTTAGTTAAAAATTTAATTATAACACAAGTCAATTAGCTCTAATACAAAAAATTACCCCCATTTCAAAAATGGCCCTTTGGCCAAAAAGTTAAGGCTCCTGATCTAGATTGATGATTGGAAATGAGGGTTGGTAGACATTCTTCTTCTTCTAAATTTAAAAAGATCATTGTTTTAAAGATATTTTAATCGACTAACTAGAACGTTCGGAAAAGAAAATACGAGTTTTGCAGAATCCTTGATTAAGCTCTATGGAACTCTGAGGTTCCAAGGAACACAATTTAAGAAACACTGACTAAAGGTAGTTAAACAGAACAAGAAAAAGGTTTCAGCCACTTTTAACCAGTGTTTAAATATTGTAGAGTGCAGGCATTTTCCTAGCATCTTGAGCAAAACAAGCATTTCTGAATAATGTTTCCCTTTTTGATGAAAGATAATGAGGATAAAAACTGCTTTTCCACAGAAAAACTAATAAATTTTAGATGTAGACAAAACCAGCTTATGGCACTGAGATTTGAATTTCTAGAACTTGCTTGTGATATTTGATTTTTTAGCCTCTTTCAGGGTTGCCAACTGCTCCTCAAAAATGGCGAAACTCCGCAGCTCCGCAAAGAAGTTCTTTTGCTCCGCATTTTCCGGGCAAACGCATTCAAGCTCAAATTTTGCCATTTTATCATAACAAACATGTTGATATGGGAAATTAAAGATGCTTATACTCAAAGATTGAAATAGTGTTTAAAGCTCTTTTATTAATTTAAAGATAATTATTTTTATACTTGTACTTAAAATGATTATTAAAGCTCTAAAACAATTTTAGATAAGTGGTTTTAGTTATTTTTATACAAAATAACGAATTGCTCCCCAAAATTTTAAATTGCTCCTCAAAATCGGCACAGATGCTCCACAAAATGTTCCTTGAAGGTTGGCAACCCTGCTCTTTAAATCAAGCATGGTCACACAATTTTCAGAAATTTATGAAAAATCAAGATAAAAATTCTTACTTCATCACCAACACTGGGAAGTACTTTTGGTTTTTCTTCTTTTATGATGGGAACACTTTTTATTGGCTTTTCGTCATTTCCCCTATATTTCTTTTTCTTCCTTCCAAACTTTAAAAAAAAAAAGTAAATGAGTTAAATTAAATTTTGAAATATAAGTTAAAAAGTATAGTACAAAAAAATTACTGTTTTAAATGTACAATAGTTAAGACATGATTGCATTTGAGATGATTAAATGCTATATGACAAAGATTATATATCATTTAATTCATGAAAACAATATGTATATTAAATAATCATTCAAAAGCAATACTGACTAAATTTGGTAACTTTTCTAATATTTCCATGAGACAGCTTTAGAAGTGCTGTACAACACACAATTTGAGAATCCAAAATAAAACTCTCAGCCCGTCTATTTTGAACAACAGGATCGTAGCAATTGCAACAAAATAGCCTAGTTATACAATTACGGGAAAAACCATTTTTTAAGAAGCAGAAGGCAGACAGCTATTGAGCTTGAAGATAGAATGCTGACCCATCTAGCTTTGAGAGTTGCACAAGTTGCTCTTTGGGGGGAATGGATTTGATTTTCCTTTTAAGAGAAAGGAAATTATCAGCTTACAATATAAAGAATTTCATTCAAGAAAATTTACAAGATTATGCAAGATTAAAGGGGGAAAAAGTTCTAAAAGTGGGAAAACTTAACATTACTCTCATATGAAAAAGTTTTGACAGATTGATTACAAATTTCGATAAGAGTATTTTTTAACCATTACCTGATTATGTAAGGACTGCTGTACTCAAATAAATACATCTAAAACCAAATTAAAATGATTTTACCATGTAGACTTTATTATTTCACAAAATGAACTTAACTGGACATTTCCACAAAATATTTAGTGGATCAGATGAAATCATTTCATCAAGAGCTATATTTGACCAAATAGCTTAACTTGAAGGTTTAAAGTAGCAGGCACACATTAAATAACAAAAATTACAATATAAATAGTAACAATAAGAGTAGTAAACAAGAAACAAATAGTTTTTAATTGACATTTCAGACAGATTTATAACTTGAAGCGGTTCAATGATACAATTCCGTATTTGGAATTGTATCATTGTTGATTGGAAAATTGTATTTAAAATTGAAAATAGAATTTAAAAAAAAAAAAAAATGCACGCATGATATTAAAATCTAGATAAAATGTAATTTAACATTTCAATACTTTCAGCAAAATTCTATTTTGTTTCTCACTGAGGATTGACTGAAATTCATTCAGTTCAGTTTCATTAGATATATATTTACCAACATTCCATTCAATGAACTTCTATTCACAGTAATAAATGGAATTTTTCACAAATAATACACAATGATACTTGAAAAGAAATTATCATTGGTTAAGAAAATTTCACTGTCATGGAAGTGGGCAGAAACATTGCTTTGAATGTGCCTATGTGAATATACGTATCTATTCTTTTGAGTTGTTAAAAAGACATTGAATATTTGAAATGGGTGAGGTGCACACACCAGAAATTTACCCTCACTTAAATGTGCCATTTTTTGTATTAGCTGATGTAAATGCTTTTAAAGTAGCACCCCTCATTTAAACATTTTATTCTAACAAAAAGCAATTGAATACAGAAATAAAATCAAATTTTATTTATATACAGTGAAATCCAGTTATAACGAATACCAATACGATGAAGTTTCCATTACAATGAAATTAAATTTCAGTCCCGATTTACTTTCTAGTACGCTGTTTGGAATTAAAAGGAAATTTCCGTTACAATGAACAAAATTTACGGTCTTTTGAAGTTCGTTGTAATGGGATTTTACTGTAGTTTCACAAGAAATGTGTTTCAAACCCTTCCTGAAGCAAAAGTCTGGTTACGGCCTTGACATCTATGGTTACAGCCTGATGATCTACCCCAGGTAAACTGAGTTTTCAGCACTTTTAACCAGGTTTTCAGCACTTTAAGTTCAAATCGTATTTTCACCAACAAAATCTTGATACAATTGTATTTGCTCTTCACCATTCTTTGGTCTCTTCGGGATGAAAATGTCAAAAAGTTCATGCAGTTATGAATCAAATTATAGATTTCGGAACAATTTTACGAGTAAAAACCCATGGGGTGAATTTCTACCCGGTTTTTGTAGTTTACAGGTTTAAAAAATAGGTTCATAGTTCTAGGGTTAAATATGTTTTTTAAAATAATTTTCTGCTTAAAATATAAGGAACTCATTTTTCTTCTGGATGGACGCCCACTTAGTTCATTAATGGGTCCTTGGGACTCAAGTTATTGATAATTGAGAGCAAACGCTAACCTTTGATCAAGTGAAAATAGTTGTATCAGACTTTACAAGATTGTTAAAAGTTTAGATGAAACATATTACATAACAAACAATAAAAGATTTAAAAACCATTCAAAAAATTAAAACCTTAGAAATTTTGTTCTTTACAATTTAAATTTAAGAATTTCAAAAAAATAAAGTTTACCAGTTAACTATAATACCTCATCATACTCTCCATCAGATTCATCCCTTTCAATATATTCTACATTTTCTCTTTCATTATAACCTCCACCAAGACCTAATTAATTATAAACATGAATACTGTCAAAATGCAGCAAAAGTCAATAAAAAATAAGCATAAAATAATAAGTTAAATGCATGAAAACAACGAAGTTAAAGCAATTGATAATTAACTAAATATCCTCATTTCTTTAAGCAAAATGAAAAATAAAAGTCCTTGTGCAAAAATCAAATGCAAAGCAAAGATGATATGAATGAAGGAAACATAAATTGCATAAGAGAAAGACTTCCTTGCCCTCTTTTTTTAGCTAATTATTCCTCAGGTTCTTTAGAACAAGAATCTTTCAGAAGAAATGTTACACTAATTTTTTGAACAAACTATGAGAAATAACTTGCCTGGCACCTAAAATTATTTCCTAGCTCCTAAGGTTTTACAATTTCTATCGACTTTTGCCTATGAAGCATTTAAGAGAGATACATGGAATTCCCTTCAGAGTTCAAATACAATATAAAAAATGTAAAATGACTCCTCCTTCCTTTTTTAACTGCTCTTAACCCATTAGCATGCAGAGTCATAAGTTTTACTTCACTTTAGTAAGAAAAAAAATTTTTGCTCCCAATGTTTCTATTTTGCAAATCCTGCCTAAAGTACATTTATTCTTACAACACAATTAGATTGGAATGTCATTTAATAGATAGCTTAATGTTGATGACATAAACACAATTTAAAAGAATTTTAATAAATATTATGCTTTAAATTTTAATGGATATGAATGAGTTAGTGAAAATTAAAGTGCTCATTAACCATCATTAGTACTTTTACTGTGCTCTAAAAAATGCTTAAAAGTGTTGTCCAAATTTGGTATAGTAAGAGTTTAGATCAAACTATCAGCTCAGTGAATGTAAAAAAAGACTCAAATTACAAATGACAAACTTCAAAAGGTTAATGATAAAATACTCATTTTATGTATCTCAAAAGAAAGTAACAGCCAGTTATGCAGCTTGCACAAAACACTATTCAAAATGGTAGTTCATTATGATTGAAAATGCATTTATAGTTCTCTTTAAGGTATCAATACTAACCTGTTCTTTCTTCAACTTCACCAAATTTAGGAGCATTACACATATTACACTGTTGCCTTCGAGCCCAATTTACATTGCCACATCTTATATGGAAAACAAAATTATTAATTTCTACACAGCCAAAGTACCTTTAGTAACACAATTTTTTAAAGTTTTTTGCTTAAGTAATAAATTATTTCTTTACAACAAAGCAAACATGCAGCATGAAATCAACACATTTGCAATCTTAGCATTTTGATGAACAAGGAAAAAGTTTGATTGCATTAAGTAAAATCCAAGTTGTTTGCAAAATATACCTGCCACACTGCCAGTCATCTGCACTGAACAGCCCACGGCTTTTTTCTGCAGCAGCTTTACCAATCTCATGGCCTAGTTTTTTACGCTGAGGTATAGCTGTTTTTTCTAGGAAGGAACAAAATATCTTTTAAAATGTAGTACATTTTTGTTAGCTGTTTTTCAATATGTTTGAGAATAACACACTAATATTATAATTGTTCAAGACTATACAAGAAAGCGTAATGCTTAATCTGTAACCTTGAATAAAGGAGAGTAAGAAGAGATATGCTTTTTTGTTTAAATATTTTTTTATGTTCAGTATTAGACATGAAAACCAACTTCGATAACACAAACTGTAAGATAATTTAATTTCCCTGTACACCAAGATATTATTTGCTACTTTTCTCACTAGAATTACATAGGAATTTCATCAAATAAAAATGTTTAAGTTAAAATTTTAATATATTTTTATTTAATGTGTTTGCATACATAATGTAAAGACACCAGGAGTAGTCAGTGTTTCAGTAGTGGCCACATCAAGGTTTATATTTTTAAAAAAATAGGATTCCAGGTTTTTCAATGGATTCAAACATGCAGGAGGCATTCTCAATGGATTCAAACGTGCCGCCTCCTGCACATTGATGCACTTTTGAATCCATTTGGAGACCTAGAAGCCTATTTTTTAAATATAAACCTTGATGTGGCCACTGCCTAAGCACTCACTGGTCACTACTGGTGTTTTACCTTATATGTATGCACATATGTATGTAAATGATTCAACCAAAAAAAGTTTTAACAATTTAGAAAAATCAAATTCTACTCAAAATTACCATTGAATGACAAACTGACTGATTTGATAATTTTTAGCGTTCTAAACAACAACAACAACAAAAAAAAAAAGGAAATCGAAAAGCTAATTTTTTATTGTAAACGTTTTGTGTATATTTCTGTTGAAAAGAAAAACAATATTGATTGCATATTCTTTTGAAAACCTAACAAGTACATTTCAATATGTCAAAAAGGAATTTTTCCAGAAAAAAAAAGAACGCAAGGGAAAAAAATTTCGTTGCTTCAAAATTTCCAGAAATTTACATTTCCAAACTGGATAAAAATGTTCAAATGTACTTGGCAAAAGAATGAGTGTCAAATATGGGCCCTCATATGGGGGGGGGGAGTGGGGGCTCAAGCTCCACCTTAAAAATTTGAAGTTCCTTGCTTTTAGTAATTTTTTCCTTGCAAAAATGTAAAATCATTTTTTTCCAGCCATCAATGAATAAGTTATTAAAAATTTCAAATTTTAAAAACTTTAATCAATTGAAGTTCCTTGCTTTTAGAACTTTTTTTATTGCAAAAATGCAAAATCATTTTTTCTCCACCCATCAATGAATAAATTATTTTAAAATGTCAAATTTTAATAACACTAATCTGTACTGAAATCGGTTTCTGTAAGGAAAATATCTTGCTAAACCACGGGGAAAAAATCTGAGCCCTGCCCCCCTGAAAATTTTTCAAATGGGCACCCATGGTGTCAAGTCCAGAATTGAAATAAAGAAATTGAAAGAATTGAAAACACTTGTCAACAGAAAGTTAACAATCGTTTACTAAGCGATAGAATCGCATCAAGGGCGTAGCTAAGGGGGTTTTTTGGGGACAACCCCCCCCCCCCCGAAACGTTAGTCTCAAAAAAAAAGGGAAAAAGAAGAGAGAAAAGAAAGAAAAAATCAAAACGACTTTTTTCTGAGTAAAAAAGGTCAAAAATTCACTTTGCTCCCCCCCCCCCCCAATGCCATTGAAAATCTGCTCCATGTGTGACCCTCAAGCATAAAGACGCCTCCCTTTGCTGCGACAATTTTTTGATAATTGAGTGAAATTTGACACTTTGCTTTAGAAATGAGATTGATTTATTAAATCCACGCATATGCAGCCTTTCTTTGTCATAGATTCTGCAAATTGTTAAATATATTTAATTTTATGAGCCGCGCAGTGGGAATATTGCATACAGTCGAATCTATATACATTGAATTTCACATTAAAGAAAAAAAATCGAGATAAAGAGATTTTGAGATACGGGGGCTTTAAGAAACTTTTTATAGAAGTTTGAAATATGATGGTGAAAATTTGAAATCGATACTAAAGACAATATGGGCTCTTGATTAAAATTCCTATTTATTAGTTTTGTTAGGTATTTATTCTATTATTACATTATTAAGTGCTTTATTGCGAGTTTAAGGAATCATTTTGACAGTAAAAGAAACTTTAAGCATGACTTTTTTAGGAAAGTCTTTTATTGCTTTTTGGTCCCTGATTTTTTTTTCTTTTTTTTTGATTCATTATTTATCTTCTTTAGGTTAGCAATTGTTGCAAATCTAACTTGGCCAGTATTCTACGATTTTCCTTTTTTCATCACTTGAAAAAAACTTATACTTTCTTTTCACTCCAATCATTTCGTTTTCTAAGGAATCACAATTTTAAGAAAGAGAGCAACCAAAGAACAGTACTAATCCAGATAACAGAGCGAAATGGCTTTTAACTTGAATGACCTTTAACCATGAACTTGAAATGTTCATTTTTTTTACATGTCAAACCTGTGAATTTCACCCCTTTACTCTTCTGCCAAGAAAGTGCGCGAAATGACTGTCCTTTGGTTAATCTTCCTGGAAAGCCTATTCGTGGAATGCATTTCTCCCTTTTTTCCATGTCTCCTCAGCTCTTGAAGACAATTTCTCTGTTTCTGAGTTGAAGAAAATGTTTCTGTTTGCTGCTTTAAAGATCATTGGGCTTCGAATTCAAAAATGATAGCATAACCGGAATTCAAAGCGATAGAGGTTTTTGTTGGTCTGGTCTCGTGTGTGTCATAGGTCATAGTCAAAACGACCTTTGCTAACTAGAGAATCCATTACAATTACATTGATTTTTCAGCCAGTATTTACTGCATATTCTTTTGGAAACGTACAGTCTGGTTAAAATAGTACATTCTAAGTGAAAGTTGTTGCATAATGAAGCGAGCAAAACCGATAACAAGCTTTTTTAAACCCAAAGAAAAAAATTAAAATGACGAAAAGGATTGCTCTAAAAAGAGAAAGTTAACGTTATCTGAAGAAAACGAAGTACAGTCTGCAAAGCAGCATTAGTCCCATCGGACCCTTCTGAAGGTAATTTTATTTTAATTCAAAAGAAAAACTGCATAGCATTACATGGAATAAAATGTTTAAAAATGAAATGAATCTAGATTATTTCTATTAGCTTGGTTCACATTAAAAAGTAGAAAATAAAAAAGACTTCTGTTTATAATACACGAAAATTGCTGTTGCTCTCCCAAATAGATATTTATGTAAATTCTAAAGCAGCTAATAAAATTAAAAATAAAGACTTGAGAGGAGAACAGATGGTATGCATTTGAGCGAATAACTTTCTACCGCCTATATTTCTTCCTTAACTTTTCTCATTCAAATTTTATTAGCTACTTTAGAATTAGCATAAATGTAAATACATAAAAAGCAACATATAAATATAACGATATGAAAAGCAATTTCATTTTTTGCGGGTTATAATTCAAGAAGTCTTTTTTTATTTTATTTCATACTTTTAGTGCAAACCAAGTTAGTAAAAAGTCTTTATAGTCTGATCACGGATGAGATTGAAAGTCAAACATCCAGTTTACAGGCGGAAATGGAAGTATCTATTAGTTTTAAGGGTTGCCAGCTTTTGTAGATGTGTGTTAGTCTCTAAATTAAGCAGTCACACTGAAATGAACGGAACACGCTCATCAGATATTTGATTTTCTTCCTGATTTGGATAGACTGGTTTTGACAAGACCGTTGCTAGAAAATTTCACTTTAAAT
This sequence comes from Uloborus diversus, assembly GCF_026930045.1. Taxonomy (NCBI): domain Eukaryota; kingdom Metazoa; phylum Arthropoda; class Arachnida; order Araneae; family Uloboridae; genus Uloborus; species Uloborus diversus. Next base: position 139,052,385 of record NC_072736.1, read on the forward strand.
TAAATGGAGGGAAAAGAAAAAAAAGTTGAATTTTCCATAACATTAAAAAAAAAAATCTTTGCTTTTGTTTTGTTTGACACAAGTATTGGAATTGGGGCACTCCATTCCAAAGTATGTAAGATTCACCTCCCTCTTATTTTTTTCATACTAAAAAAATGTACACACACACACACACACACATATATATATATATATATATATATATATATATATATCAGGGGTCTGGCCAGAGGATATTTGGGTCCGTTAACGGACCCTTCACAAAAATCCGATCAACCAAAACGGACCCTTCACAAAAATCCGATCAACCAAAACGGACCTTTCACAAAATCCCGATCAAACAAAACGGACCCTTCACAAAATTCTGATAAACAAAATCGGATCTTTCACAAATTGTTTATTGAAAGAGCAAATCTGAAAGTAAAATAACGCATATTTCTGTGTATAAACCAAAATTTTTTTAACCTTTTTTTAAGTCAAATTAGAGGGATCAGCTTATACAAAATCGGCTAATTTAAAAAAAAAAAAAAAAAAACGGCACTCTTGCGATGCTCTTTCAAGCGATAAATAATTGCTACTGCCAAATAAATATAATGGTTGTTTGTTTTATCACAGCTAATTAGCAGCGGTGTTGCAAACTTTTCTGAAAAGGCATTGGTAAGCACTTTTCTCCCTGCTCATGATTTAATAAACAATAATAATATATATCTGCGAAATGAACTTACAACTGCAAAGGGATAGTAAGGGTGGGGGAAAAAATATGATCGCTTCAGATAGGGTTACCAACTTCAAAATTATCACCACTTAGCGTCTGGCGTTGAACCTTTATAATGACTTGATTAGAAAATATTCTCATCATTTTACCAGCTTGTCAATATTTGCGTTTTTACGGGGGGTGCGGTGCGATTTTTAATTGTTATTTTGGGAGAAAATTATATGGGTTTTGATTTTTCGATGCTAACAAGGATGATTGACTTTAAATAAACTCTTATAATTACCGTTTTTTTTTTCTTTAGATGTCTACATTTTGAAAAATGCAATCTTTTAACATCCGATATGAGAATCATATTTTGTTCTTTTTTCAAGCTAACTTCGCTTTATTAGGATGCAAATAAATGAAAAGTCTTTTTATTTCTGTTAAAACTCTCATTTCAAGTTTTTAAAGCAAAATTCCATTTTCTGTTATTAAGTCAAAAATTAAAATGCTGAATAGATGGTTTATTTTATTTTATTTATTTTATTTATTTATTTATTATTATTATTTTTTTTTTTTTTTTGCTTCAACTGTGTCCACAGATATTAATGAAATGTTTATCATAGGACTCTAAAATGCAATTTCAAAATAATTTTATCAAAAATATTTCTTTCACGAGCTGTTTTCATACTTTTGATGCCTTCACTTTGAGAATTGCGATCTCTTTGCATCCGCTATGGGAATCTGATTTTTAGAATTTTTGATGATTATTACGCTTTGTTAAGAGGTAAACAATTAAAATATCTTTTTATTTTTGTTAAAATCACGGAATTTATAAGTTTTAAACGAAATTCTGTGCTTTTTAAGAGTCTTGGGTCAAAAAGTTAAATGCTGAACCCTATTCTGAATTTTATTTTATTAATTTATTTTTCTGTTACAATTATTTTAAATACTGTACAGAAATATTTCTAGTATAATTTAACATAATGTAGAACAGTAGATAAATATTGATACTTGAGAGAGCGATCTCCCCCCCCCCCACGCCAAAAATCAGACCACTCCAGAATGATTTTCTTGACATAGAAGAATAAAACACTCAACTTTAAGTTTAATTGATGCAGTTTGTGCCATCTCTAAATTCTAAAATTTCGTTTTAACAATAATTTCAAGCAAATAATTTCGCAAAAAAAATTTTTTTTTTTTGGGGGGGGGGGGGGGGGGGGGGGGAATTATTTGATTTTTCACAAAATTAATTCATTTTTCACAAAATTATTTGATTTTTCACAAAAAACGGACCCTGTGAAAAATCCTGGACAGACCCCTGTATATATATATATATATATATATATATATATATTAGGGTGTCCCAAAAAAATGAAAGTAGTTTTTTTTAAACGCATACCCTCTTATTTTTTCCCTTTTATATCAAAACCGTTGTAAAAAAAGTTTCATGCAATTTGAAGCGCGGTAACCCGTGCCGACTTGCGCCTAAAGGCCTAAACGTGTAAATAGCACGTGTATTCATAAGCAAGCGAACGCTGGCAATGCGATACTTTGCGAAGCTCAAAACAGCTGTAAATAGTACACAGAAAACAAATGAAAACAGAAAAATAAAATGATTAATTTTGAGGATCGAAAAATACCTTTAAAACATATAAATCATATATTTAGTACTCAAATAATAGCATTGTCAAGATTGTAACTTTTGGACATACATAAAACTTCCAACTTCCTTTTTTCCTAAATTTTTTAAACAAAATATAATCTGTCTTTTAATTTTTTAATTTGTAGAAAACATTATCAAAAAAATATTCAGTTTGAGATTTATACCCTTACTTTTTTTATGAAATGTTTGGAAATATTTTTAAAAAAAATGTTTTTTGATGGTACATTTGCTCAGTTAACGTTTTGAAAGTCCAAAATTGTGCCTTTTAGCAAAGAAAAAATATTTTTAAGGGTATTTGAAGAGCACTTTTTCCATAATTTATGTCAATTCTTGTCTCTACACAGTATTATTATTTAACTCAAAAATTTTTGTGTCAATTCAAAGAAAGTTATTGGGTGTTGAAGCTTCAAAGTTGAGGTCTGTGTTTGCTCCCACCTTTTGAGAACTGCCCTATGACCAAATGGTTTGAATGTAAAATGTTTTATTTAATAGAAGGTTACCTTTACTACATCTGTTGCAAGTTGTTCTTCTAGCAAAATTGATATTGCTACACCTGCAAAAGAAAAAAAAACATATCAGATATAGCCATTTCGTTCACTTAAAATTTTTAACTCAATACATTATTTAACTAACACATAGATATGAGTGATAAAAGGCAACTAAATAGATAAATAGAAACAAATACTTGAAAATCATACACAGTTGTGTTCCAACTTACAATCAAATATTTTACACAATAAATTACACACAGCTGAATGACTAAAGTACTGGTGTCAAAGTCAGGCCTGTCATTTAGGTGATCAGTATTGGGGGAGGGGGGGGGGGGGAGAAGGAACTGAATTTTAAAAACATAATGTAATGATGCATTTTGCATATGTTTTGATGTTCTTCGACTATAAAATGCAAAGAGTATATACCTTTTTTCATCTGATAAACTTTGGAATGACGGGCCTGGACAAAACTAAATATTACCAATGCTGATAAATGAAAATACAAACAGAAAAGCTATCAGAATTTTATAACAGTCAATACAGAACCCAGATTTTACTAACCAATACATACATATAACGCTTCTTTTCTGCTGATCTGTGAGCACTACTCTCTCTCTCTCTACAGGTAATGTTAAAATATGGTACAGATGTGATATACCCCCCCCCCCCCCATTTGGCGACATCCGATTTTTTTCCACAAAATTGAAATATTTTTCTCGCCAATGAGGCGATAATTTTTTAAGCATGGCATCCCTGGCGAAACTAACCTGTGTTTAGCAACCCGAAGGCAATCTTACAGATCTGTTCAAACTTGTTTACTTGGGTTGTTTACTCGGTTTCACGCAGGAGAGATACGTGGTGTTGTTTCGTGCAATAAGGAATGCTTATTTTGTGTTAGTTTAAATTCAGCAGTTGTGTTTTGAAGTAAAAACATTAGAAAATGCCAGTTTCTTCAAACTTGAAGGTTAATTAAAAGTTAACTTCAACGTGGTGTGTATCTGTAACGTGCCATTGTCATATGATGTATTGTTTTAGACTGAGTGTGAGAATTTATACCATAAAAAGGTAAGTTCTTTATTTTAGAATTCAAAAAAAAAAACTCTCACTTCCGAAATTCTTTGTTTTTACAAATCCTTGAGGGTTTCTTGTAGTTTTTAACTTTATTTTTACTGTATGTAAATTAATTTTACAAAAATAGTACGGTTATTTTGTTCTAAAAGTTAATTCTTATCGATGCCACGAATTATTTAGACATTCTATTAACGTGCCTACTTTAGTTACTGAATTTCTGAAAATAAGTTGACTCCAGCATTTTATAAAAAATATAAAGGTGTTATTTTATGTAAAATATAATAGGTATTTTGAAAGCATGTCTCGATAACAAATAAATGTATGGCATTTTAGCATTGTTTATGCTTAGGATGTTCTGTTGAGCTATTTCTACTTTTCATACATCAAAAATTGAGTAACTAAGCGCTTTTTTGGCTGAAATAGTTATTGCTTTTGGGGATGTTTTCCGCTTTAAACATCGCAATTTGAATCGCTTTGCTCTTTTTTAGCAGAGTATGAGAAAATTTTTTGTTCGATGAAATGCATGTTGGGAAATAGCTTTTATTTCTATTGGTACATATTTCATTGGTGAGCTGTTATAGTAATTTGTCAATTTAAGCTTTTTAAATACTTTCTAGTAATTGTTCTTTGTGTACAAAAACTTTGTAGTTTCTGGTATTTTTGAAGCATATATTCGTGATATTTTTGGTGTGGTTTTATGTTGTTTTTATATATATTGTGTTCTGAAGTGCTTTGATCATGTTTTTTTATCTGATTTCTTCCTGTTGGCGCTAAAAAAGCATCGCTAAGAACGATGTATGACATATGTCGTCATACATCGTTTTCTTGGCGACGCTTTCTTGGCGCCAACAGGAAAAAGTCGCCAAGGGTGGGGGTATATCACATCAGTTCCTAAAATATTACGAATGTACATTATAGTTTTTTTTTTTTATAACAGATCAAATTTCTCTACATTTTTTTTTCTTCATAAATTTGTTTTCTAGCCATTTGAAGCCATTCCAGAATTCTTTCTGTTCCATCATATATTATCTTTGTCAAAGCATAAACAAAAAATTTGCATAGAACGTGATTGATATAAATAAAATTGCATAAGAAAAACAAAATAAAAAAGCAAGTAAAGACTACGATATTCTCTCACTAGTCTATTTGGATTTCTAAAGATTATGGTTTGATTTTACCCCTGATCCCAATTTTACCTTTTCTTGCTTTGTGTATTTTTTGTCACTGGACCGACAGAATCCGTAAAATCTGTGTTCCACTATACATAAAAATTGATGAAAACATTTAACTTTCATAGTATGTCTTTAACCGTTTGTCAAGGGAAGCCTGGACTATCAAGGGCAGAGTGTGCCACTGAAATTTTTAGGGAGGGTGGGGGTATTTTTCTCATTTTTGGGTGGAAGCTCTTGCTTTGGGGAGAGGGGTTCTTGCTTTATTTAGGGGGGGGGTACCCCTGCCACTATGGTCATTAACACAGATACGTTAGTCTCAGTCATTGAACTCAGCTAATATTTTTCTTTACGGTTACCCTATTAATTCTTCATTCATGAAGAAGAAAGATATTTTTGCATGAATGTTTTTTAAGCATCATGATGCATCAGAGTCAACATATGAACAATTTAAGTGCAGTATTGTTCGGAAACTAGAATGCAATGAAATAATGCTACAAGGGTCCTTTCAATTATTTAAAAATATAGTTAACCTTTCCCCCCATGTTTATCTCAAACAGAGTTAAGATTACACTGAGGTGGTTTGCCCCATTTGGGGGGTATTTTTTTTCTGAAATTTGGAGCAGTAAAAGGTAATGAATCTTTTTAGGACACAAGTTGAAACATGAGGAAAATCTGCCTCCTAATAGACCAACCTCGAACAGAACACGATGGGTCACAATGTCAAAAGATTCAGAGATCAGCCTGATGTTTTCAAATTTTAGACTGAACATAAATTTCCGTCCCATTAAATATGAAAAATCTTGGGCTTAATCTCATGTATCTACGATTGATTTTATCAATATTTGGACAAATCTAACTTCATGATTCAGATTTATTGAAGAATTCAATCAATTTAATTTGTAAAGTTAACAATTTGGTAATAAAATCTCATTTTAAAAGGCAAAATAATTACATTTTAACAAGCTTTATCAATATTTTCTTAGTGCCAAAGATTACGAAAGGGGTGCTACAGCATCAAACAAACTATAATTTTTAATTATTATTGTATTATTAAAAATGTTAAGCAAAATTTTCATACTGGGTGTCAGAGCATATCCAGTCACCGTCATTCATCTTTTCAGTATTTAGTTTACAAACAAGCAGGCTGTCTGAACTACTATTACATGAACAAACCTAAATCACTGAGAGATTAATTTTATGTATTTATTGTCAAATAAATGCATAACAAAATCCTAACCATATACACAATATGTATCACGTAGTAAAAAACATTACAGGCGAATCGAGAATCTATCGATATTGAAAAAAAGTTGCCATTTACACCATCAAAATAAGGAAGTGTTTAAAATTATTCAACCTCTATTGCTTTAAAAAGGAAATTAATATTACATAAAGAGAGCGTAGATCTTCATAAAGAAAATAGTGTTGATGAAAGACACTTTATTAACACCATTTATTAAGTTTTTACTCTAATGTGTTTCTACAACTCACAGTCAAAATATGTTAATAACTGTAACGTGCAAAAGATAAAATTTCATTCTAAAATTTGGTAGCGTATGTGCTGTGCAAGGTACTGTGACTGGAAAATTGTTGTTGAAACGCTTCGATAATGTCTTTCTGACTGAAATTAAGCTTTATGTGAGTAATTTTCATATTAAGTAAAAATTTATTTGTTTCTGCAATTACGATATACCTGTCATGGGTCAGAAACTTTAAAATGTCATTGCGCGCCAGATTTGATAACTTTTTTTTATTAAACGATCTATAGATCATTTCATATTTGACTTTTCAAAAAATTTTACTGTTTTTAATAGCTTACGCTTACTTGTCCGGTCCATGTACATATCCATTCTTAATGGTTTCCTTCAGATAACCTGAACTAAATACAGTAGCAGCCATTGTTCAGACGTTTTTCGATGAATGCTCGTATGCGGAAGGGCGTCGCGAAGTTACAATAGCTCTGCTTTGTTTAAGTATGAATAAATCTTGGATCCATTATAATGAATTGAACTGTGAAGTGTAACTTCATTTTGATAGTTTGTACGATCCATATTTAAATAATCTTAATTATTGAAGTGGTGTCTCCATGACTTTCTATATTTAAATTTCCTCTGCTCTAAAGATATCAAAATTGTCCTCAAATTTCACATCAGATTTTACTGTTAATTACTAAATAATTACATGTCCATATTTCCTAGGAATCACTCTTGATAAAATTATTTTAATTTTCAGTTAAATGTAATTTATGTTCTTCTGCAGATCTCTAAATCAATTATGAAATTTTCCTTGTAAAATAAAACTGACTACGACTAACTATAAATATTTATTTTCCATGTCTTTCAATGTCGAGAAGCTCCAGACAAAATAAACTTTTTAAAGTCCTGTTTTTTTTTTTTTAAATCCTGCTGGCTAATTCCCGTCTAATTGGTTTACCATGTTCTGGAATTGCTAGGACAATATCGTGTGTTTGATGTGGTCCAGGGTCATGTCCAAGGTTTCTAAAAGGTTCAGATTTTGAAGATGTTCTGCCGGACAGGGGCTTAGCACAATGTTTGACCTACGTAATGACCGTTGTGTTTAAAAGTCTCTCGTAGCTGTGCGTTCTTAGAACAAACACTTATTGAAACAGCAATCAGCCCACCAGGGTTTCCGCTAGGTTGCATTTTTCGCAAAATGCGAAAACACTATCTCAATTGCGAAGATAAAGCAATGCATTTTCGTTTTTTTGCTCAAATAAAAAATAAATTAAAAAAAGAAATAAATGTATAATCCTGGGGAGAAAGCATGCATTGTAATAATCAACGTAATCTTAGGTAAGATGTTTAAACTACTATTAAGTTCAGTAGCACTTAGTTTTATCCTGTATTATGTTCGACCAATAACTGCTTTATTAGGCTGTAACGTTCAAAAAACCAATAATGTATTTTCGTTTTTTATTTTACGTTTTAAAAAAATAGCTGCTGTTCTTAATTCTTCAAAGATGCCACAGATGAAATGTGAATTTTATTTTCAAATGGAGATGAAACACAATATAAATATTTGAGAATGTGTAACATTTTAGCATTTTGCTAAAAAATTTCCCTCAATTTAATTTTTGCGCTAAAAAACTTTTGAACAGGGTTTAAACCCTGGGGCCCACACTTTGATATTCAGATTTTATACAAACGTAGAATGACCTGGAATTTGAGGGTAGTAATGATACCCCACTTCCTTGTTACTTTTTGTGTAATTATTTCGTGGGTGCCCTTCTCTCCAAGAGTGATGAATGAAGCTCTAGATTAGCTATCCCTAATAGGCGACCATTTCATTGCAAATGGCTACCAAAGAAGGCGACCATTTTATTGCAAATGGCTACCAAAGAACCAAGTCCCAGTCGCTAAAAGTGTTAAAGTCAAAAATCAACTATGTTTTTCAGGCATCAACTTGTTTAAAAAAATTGTTCGTTTTTACAATCGCGATATTCTCTCATCTTTTTTTTTTCTTTTTGGTACAGGGTTTGTTTTTGTGTTTAGCACCTCTTACAATTCCAAATTCCTTGAAAAATAATATTGTCAGGCGACAAAAATTTTCTGCGTAATAAAGGAACTAAAGTCTGTATGAGTTCTTACAGTTGCTTCATTTAGTTACAATTACCTACATTTGTTTTATGTTTTAAAATTTGCAAAATATTTGTTGTTGTCTGCCTTTATATTAAAAATAGAGACGTACCGAGAACTCGGTAACTACTCGGTACTCGGCCAAATTTTGATCCGATACTCGGCCAATACCGAGTAGTTGCAAAAAATTGAATATTGTCCAAGACAGATATTAAAATTTATAAAAAAGTGCAAGCATATATAATATTCTGCAATCATTTATAGAAGTCAAATTTAAATTTTGAGAATAATGAAGTTTGTAATGCTTCAATGGAATAAATCTCTATTTTAATGTCCCCAAAGTAAATAAAACTTATTTATTAAAAATTGTGCAAAAAAAGTAAGTATAGAAAATATGGAATTTTTATATTAAAAATGGATTTTTGCTACAAACAAAAATTAGTTATAAGAATTATAAAAATACCTTTGCTTAAAAAATAAAAGGAAATAAAACAACGTTAAAAGCACATTACAGACATGTTATAGCATTACAAGGAATTCCTTTTTCAATGCACAAAGTGTGAGCTCGTGGCTTTAAAGGCATCCGACAAAAGTCGGATTCTTTTGTCAAATGTCTTTACATTCTTTAGCTCACATTTTATGCACTGAAAAAGACGTTCCTTATATCTCAGAAACACGTGTCTGCAGTGTTCCTGCACATTTGTTTTATTTGCTTTTAAAAATTATTTATGTTTGGCAGACAATAACTATAATTGGTATAATTTGTTTTAATTCCAACTTGATTCATACCTTTTATTTATGTATTTTTAATTTTAAATATAATTTGTTTGTAAAATTTTTGACATAAACAAAATTTTTTAAATAATGCATAATTAAATTTCAGCAGGAATTTAGTTTTAAAAACTATTATATATACAAGGAGGTCTATACAACTATTCCAATAAGTTCAAAATTCATCACGTGTGTCGGTGGTCCTTCTTAAAACGTAATTAGTACTTGGTAACTCAGCCGAGTAGTGAAAGGCCGAGTACTCGGTACTCGGCCGAGTAATGAAATGCCGAGTACTCGGCTACTCGGCCAAAGTGCTACTCGGTACGTCTCTAATTAAAAAATATATCATGTGAAATTTTGTTTGTTTTTTTAAGTATCAGAATCTTTAAATTTGTTGCTTATGTCACTAATAGCGAAAAGCTCATGCACTTTTTGTGCCGTGTGCATACTTTTGAAGAAAAAAAATGGCTACCAAAAGTGCAAAAGTGGCTACCCTTTTTTTGTGACTTTGATAGCTAGTATCTACTATTCTCAATTTCTAATCTTGTCAGGAGCTTTAGCGATGGGCAGCAAACTATAAGATCTACACAGCAACTTGCACCCATACATACAAAAAAGGCTAACACCCATTAAAACGTCTCCCTCCTTAAAAATTTATATTACGAGGTCTGTAAATTAAGTAATAAGACTGGCAACGTTGTGTTTGATCTGGCAACACTGGAAATGCGGAGCTTGATGGGGCGGCAGAGGAACATGTTATCCACCTTCAGTACGAATTTGACCTCGCTCGAGTCATTTAGTTGTGCATAGAGATTGATTTTTTGAAAAAAAATTTTCTATAACAGTTTCACATTGTGTTCTAAAAATGAATGACATCAATTTCGAGCAACGGTGTGCTATCAGGTTTTGCTTCAGACTTGGGCACAGTGCAACGGAAACTCTTCTTAAACTTCAGCAGGCTTACGGAGATAGTGTTTTGTCAAGAGACCAGGTTTTTCGGTGGTTTAAGGCATTTTCAGAAGGAAGAGAGTCGATTGAGGATGAACCACGAAGCGGAAGGCCTTCATCTTCAAGAACCGATGAAAATGTCGACAGAATCCGGGATCTTGTGCGTTCAGATCGTCGGTTGACAGTCAGAATGATCGGGGAAGAGTTAAATTTGACTCACACCATTGTTCATCAAATTTCTACCAATGAATTGGGGATGAGAAAAATCTGAGCAAAAATGGTTCCAAAAAACCTTTTGCAAGACCAGAAGAACATCAGGAAGGAAAGGTGCCTTGACTTTTTGAATTCAATTGAAAATGACCCCTATTTTCTGGAACGTGTCATTACTGGTGACTGGTGTTTGAGTACGATCCAGAAACCAAGCGCCAGAGCATGGAGTGGCACACTTCAACCTCTCCGAGGCCAAAAAAGGCAAGGATGGCGAAGTCAAAGATCAAATGCATGCTGATTTGTTTTTTTTTTATATTCACGGAATCGTCCACAAAGAGTTTCTACCACAAGGTCAAACGGTCAATCGACACTTTTACCGAGAGATTCTTGAAAGACTTCGAAAAAGGGTCATTCGTGTGAGACCAAAAATCAAGAACAAGTGGGTGTTGCATCACGATAATGCTCCTTGTCACACAGCAATTTTAATAAACGAGTTTTTGGCCAGTAAAAACATTCCTGTGGCTCCTCAGCCTCCTTATTCGCCTGACTTGAGTCCTTGTGACTTTTTTCTCTTCCCAAAGTTGAAAAATCACCTCAAGGGAAATCATTTTGGGACAGTCGAAAACATTCTAACGGCTGTAACCGACCAGCTGAAGGTTATTCCAGTATCGGAGTTCCAGCACTGCTATAAAGAGTGGAAGAAACGTCTCCAGCACTGTGTGGCCTCAGAAGGAAGTTATTTTGAAGGTGACAATATAGAATTGTAATTCTTTTTCAATAAAATTTTTTAAAAAAAATCAGTCTCATTACTTAATTTACAGACCTCGTACACACTCGGCCATCGTAACTCCTATTTGGCATTAAATGCTGTATTTCTTGTATATTGTCTTTTCGTTACAAGCTGCATTTATAAGTTTCTACAAGAATTTTTTTTTTCTTTGAACAACAGGGTTTGTTGATTTAAATCAGCTTGATTTAAATCATGATTTAAGTCAAATGATTTTTTTTAATCATTGATTTGAATTAAGTGATTTCTTAACAAAATCATTAATTAAATTCAGTTGATTTTACTTTTATAAATTAATTTTGCATTTTTAGAATGTAATGCTCTAAATTTAACTACACTGCATTTTCTATCTTAACTTCAACTGTCAAAACTACATAGATCCCTTTTTCTGTGTGTGTAACAGATTTTCACTCTATTGCTTTTACGTCAAAATTAGTTTAGAACAAAATAAAAATTTGGAGTTTTTCTTATATACCATGACTAATATAGTTGAGAAAAGTAATTGTTCAACATAATATTTTACACTAAAAATGTACATTGAAACCTTATCTTTAAGCAAAGCATAAAGCAAAATCACGTATTATCTAAGCATTATAACCTATTTATAAATCTTAAAATATTATTGAATAGTACAAAAACTTCGTATCTTAATTTTAAAAGTAAGTTAAGTGGATTCGTCTATTGTATGAAATATATTATGTTTATAAATGTAAAGTAATTAATATCTACTAATTTTTGAACATTTCAACAAAAAAAAAACTGATTTAAATAAAAAAAAAATTCGGTTTGAATAAAAAAAAACTGACTTTTTTGATTTAAAAAAAAAATCATGGACCTTGTTGAAGAATGAGTCTGACCATTGCACCACAGAAGAAATCTAGGTGCAATATAGAAAAAAATGTCAGTTCAGCCTGAAAAGTGGTTGCCGCACACTGAAATATTTTTTACATCCTACTAGGAAGTGATTCCTATTTCTAGACTACAAAATGACCATTGTTATAAATTTTGAGTTTTGAATTATTTATATCTTTTTTTTTGCCATATATGATGGCACTTAAACAGGTTGAAAAAAAAACACTTTAATGAGAAAATTTTCAAAAGCTTTTTTTTTCTCTTAATTACTGAACTTTTTTCAAAAAAACTGTCAAATGCCATAAATACAGATGTTCTACTATAAGTATATGTGTTAAAATTTTAATAACGATCAGGGGTCTGGCCAGAGGATATTTGGGTCCGTTAACGGACCCTTCACAAAAATCCGATCAACCAAAACGGACCTTTCACAAAATCCCGATCAAACAAAACGGACCTTTCACAAAATCCCGATCAAACAAAACGGACTTTTCACAAAATCCTGATCAAACGAAACGGACCCTTCACAAAATTCTGATAAACAAGATCAGATCTTTCACAAATTGTTTATTGAAAGAACAAATCTGAAAGCAAAATTACTCATATTTCTGTGTATAAACCGATATTTTTTGGATTTTTTTATAAGTCAAATTAGAGGGATCAGCTTATACAAAATCGGCTAATTTTGAAAAAAAGAAAAGAAAAGAAAATGGGCACTCTTGCGATGTTCCTGCAAGCAATAATTGCTACTGCCAAATAAATATAATGGTTGTTTGTTTTATCACACCTAATTAGCAGCGGTGTTGCTGTAAACTTTTCTGAAAAGGCATTGGTAAGCACTTTTCTCCACTCATGATTTAATCTATACATATAATAAAATAAGATGTTTGTGTGTGTGTGTGTGTGTGTGTTTGTGGCGCGCATCCCAGGAAAACGGTAAGGCCTAGAAAGATGAAATTTGGTATACAGGTGCAGTTTTTGCTGAAAAAGTGCACCTCGGGCTTCGATTTTTGATATTTTTATTAGAAAAAAAGTTATTTAATGTTTTATGCGTTTTTTTGCACTTTTTAGTACTTTTTACCTCACAGACCCCGAACCAATCGCACCACACAAATATTTTTTGTACTATAATGTAGGAAATTTAGTTTTAAATATGATGATAGAAAAAATTTTGAAGATAGAGCAATTTTTGTATTTTTTATTGATTTTTGAAAAAACCTTTATTTTACATTTTTTTCTGGGTTTAGTTTTTTTCGAAACCCATCCTGCGACAAGTATTGAACCCTCAATTCTAAAATTTTAGTTGGTAATAGTAAAAACATTCCGCCCTCTTCAGAAGAAAAAAGTTCTGAAAAATACGCAATATTTTTTTTTTTACAATTTTTTTAACGGCAGAACACAACGCGCGCTGTTCGCTTGCCGGCTGAGTTCCGAGTTTACCTCATCACGTGATCCAACTGAAATCGTTTGCCTTCTCTTCACCTTTCTTTTTTTTTTTTTTTTTTTTTTTGCAAGCGCTACTTTTTGAACACTACGGGGAACAAAGAGCTTTTATTTTTGAGGGCTATTTTAATTAAATAAATAAAGTCCGCGATTTTTTGCATGATCTTCGTTTCTGTTACGAATTGGCGGTTAGGTTAGGTAGATACAGAGATAGATAGAGGTTGAGTAGACAAAAAATGTTTTTGTTTTCGAATTAATACTTATATAAATAAAAAAAGATTGTACTGTCAGGAGGTTGATATGTGCAGATCGTATAGATTGATAGATAGACAAATATAGAGTTCGATATAGCAGATGGACAGCAAGAAAGAGGCATGTCCGTCATTTAAGGAATTTCAACGGGGTGTCAGTGCCCCCCTCCCCACACACACCATGACTTTGAAAAAAACAATGCTTTCACATAAAAGTGGAAGTGCTTTTTGTTATTTTTCGACAAAATTTGCATGAAGAGTACGTCGTACCCCCTCCTTTAAAAATATTCCAAACGACGGAACTGGAGATAGATCTAGAAAATATTTTATTCAAACTACTAATGATATACATAGATATAGATTGATTGATACCGCCACGAAATTTGTTTAAGCAGCCACCGAAGGCGGCAACATCGGTGTAAAAAGGCGAATGATAATATTGAGAAAAAAGAGAAAAACGTTGATTAATACCGTCGCTAAATTGTCTAAGCAGCCGCCGAAGGCGGCAACTCTGGCGCAAAAAGGCGAATGGCGTAAAAAGGCGGACCAGCTGGTCTCCGCAGGCGGCTAGTAAACAATAATAATATACTATATCTGCGAAATGAACTTAGAACTGCAAAGTGATAGTAAGGGTGGGGGTGGGGGGGAAATATGATCGCTTCAGATAGGGTTACCAACTTTAAAATTATCACCACTTAGCATCTGGCATTGAACCTTTATAATGACTTGATTAAAAAATATTCTCATCATTTTACCAGATGGTCAATATTTGCGTTTTTACGGTGCGGTGTGGTGCGATGTTTAACTGTTATTTTGGGAGAAAATTATATGGGTTTTGATTTTTCGATACTAACAAGGATGATTAAACTCTTTTAATTACCGTTTTTTTTTCTTTAGATGTCTACATTTTGAAAAATGCAATCTTTTAACATCCGATATGAGAATCATATTTTGTTCTTTTTTCAAGCTAATTTCGCTTTATTAGGATGCAAATAAATGAAAAGTCTCTTAATTACTGTTAGAACTCTCATTTCAAGTTTTTTAAACCAAAATTCCATTTTCTGTTATGAGTCAAAAATTAAAATGCTGAATAGATGGGTTTATTTTATTTATTTATTTTTTTGCGTCAACTGTGTCCACAGATATTAATGAAATGTTTATCATAGGACTCTAAAATGCAATTTAAAAATAATTTTATCAAAAATATTTCTTTTACAAGCCATTTTTATACTTTTGATGCCTTCACTTTGAGAATTGCGATCTCGTTGCATCCGCTATGGGAATCCGATTTTTCGAATTTTTGTTTAAACGAAATTCTGTGCTTTTTAAGAGCGTCTTGGGTCAAAAAGTTAAATGCTGAACCCCCTATTCTGAATTTTATTTTATTTATTTATTTTTTGTTACAATTATTTTAAATACTGTACAGAAATATTTCTAGTATAATATTTTTCTGTACAGTATTTAAAGTAATTGTAACAAAAAAATGGTAGATAAATATTGATACTTGAGAGAGCGATGCCCCCCCCCCCCCCCCCCCCCCCCCCCCGCCAAATATCAGAAAAACACTCCAGAATGATTTTCTCGAAATAGAAGAGGAAAACACTTAACTTTAAGTTTAATTGATATGAATTTTTTGATTTTTCACAAAATTAATTCATTTTTCACAAAATTATTTGATTTTTCACAAAAAACGGACCCTGTGAAAAATCTTGGACAGATCCCTGACGATATTTAATAAGTTTTTAACCTCCCTCTCCCCAACGAAAAATAAATAAAACTAGACCACATTTTATATCTAATATAACATATAAATGTTTTATTTGTGTTCAAGGTGAAATTGGTAGACTAAAAGAAAAATATACTAAGATATTATAAATTAATATGTTATTAAACTTGATAAATATCCCTATTGACAAATTTACTTCATAACTAATCAACTTTCCTTTGCATTTTTGGTAAAATATTTAATTAGGCATTTTGAAAGCAGTCACTATTGAACTATAGGGAACATAGAATAACTGCTGCCTAGTGCGCTCCCCCCCCCCCCCTTCCCGCCCTATGTTATAGATGTGTTCTGGTTTTTGAAAATTGTTCCAAGCAGCTGATCGCTGCCAAGAGTGCAAAACATAGTCTTCCGTATTGAAACCATTGGAAAACGTTAGATACTTTTATCAGAATAACTTTATAATTATGATGTAAATTATAAAGTTAATTTACATCATAATTATAAAGTGTAGTATTTTAGTATTTTTGCAAGCAAAGGTTTGCCTACCATGTCTCTGATGAAATTAAAGAGAAATTATCAATAAAAGTTGAATGATTTTTTAAATATTTGTTTTATTGTGCTTTATATTACATTAATAATGGCATCTCGTAAATGGATGTTATGCAGTTTAAAGTTTAGGTTTTATGTAAACTAAAATTATTTATATGGTCGACTTTTATGTGAATTTTTATGGGAGTAGGTATGCTGTGTTGTACATCAGAATTAGAATTCAAAAATTGTTGATAAGTGTCTTAGGTCATCCTGATTTAGTGTGAAACTTTAAATGAAATCTTGCGAACTTTGAATACATTTTTATACTTTCTCACTTGTATATAAAAAGCTAATTTTGTAGGAACATTAAGCATTCACATTGTCCTTGGTTATACACTGAGGGAGATGAATTTTAAATTTTTCTATCATGAATACCGCTATTCATTATTTGTTTGACTTAGTGTTAATGTATAAAAGTTCAATTTCGCAATTAAAGAGTGTTATGCATTTTTTTAAAAACATTAATATGTTCAATATAAAATGCATCACTAACCTATTTTAAATCTATTGTAAAATTTTAGAACATCGAGAGCTTTTGATTTAAGTGAGGGCAGCTTTTTGAAAAGTATTTTAGTAACTACATTTTGAACTGTATTTTTTTTTTAAATTTATAACGGCTTGCTAAAAAAAATAAATATTTCAATTTTTGTTGAAACACAAACTTATTTTAAGTCAATTTATGAAGCCAAACAGAATGAAAACTTATTGCCTTTATAAATACTTGCTTTGTAATAATTTAATCAGTTTTACAAAACTCTTTCGGTAATATTTTCTGTGGATCGTAAAATCTTTTTAAAACTTAAGAGAGAACTTTTTTTTAATATTCCTTCATTTTCATTGCTTAATTAAGGTGTTTAAATAATGATTTGAAAGAAAAATGGACATAAATCCATTCATTAAAAAAATAGTTTGTTATGAAATCAAGTTGAATTTTTGAGTGAATCTAAGAAGGATTTTTTAAAAATAATTTGGTTTTTCCAAATTAATAAACTCTTCTCTCTTGAGAACAAAAGCGGATTCCCCAAACCAAATTGTTACACCATCTTCGCTTTTTGTTAAGTGGTGAAGAGCAATAGGAGGAATTGGACCGAACTTGGTCCCTTGGCAGTCATTCCACCTTTTTTCTAGTTCCACCCTTATTGAGTCTTTTAACTATGAGTTTTGTTGTGTGGCATTGAGTGATTTCACTCGACTCATTTGTTATGAGAGGGAATGGAATTTCAACGATTCATCTGAAAGTATTAAATGCAAACACTAAAACTCGAAGTCTGTCAGTCTAAAAAAAAAAAGAGAGAGCGTAAGGAAAACTAAATGAAGAATTAATTATTCACATGATTGGTGCTATAGGATACATTTGAAGAATATTACATGGAAGCATTATCAGTTTCATGAAGGTTCAAGTAAAGCAAATTTAGTCATCTGCATTAGAAATGAATAAGTTTAACTTGTTTCCTTCAAGTTGATTTTGCTTTAGCATACAGTTACTGTGTGAGTACCAGAAAAAAGGTAGACTCTGCATTCTGATCTCAAACAAGCATCTTATTGATGTTTTTTTTTATTTTAATGAAAGGGAATGAGTTTTGCTGGACATGTTTTCTGATTCAGTTGAAGAAAAGCACACTTATCAATGCCTTCCTGCTTGAAACTGTTGTGGAGTTTCATTAGTATAAAATAAGATGGAGAGAAAAATCATTGATGTAGTGCATCTGCAGTGATGGATCATCATTTCAGTTTGATGGCAGATGTTCCTGCTGCATTTAATGATCCAATAAGTATGAAGCTTTGTGGTGCTCAAAATATTTTGCAACCTTAGTGTTTCCCCTGGATATAAAAAAGGGCAGAGTGCTTCTTGATTTAAAAAAAAAAAAAAAAAAAAACTTAAAAGACTTTAGTAGTAAAAAAAAAAGTTTTGTAGCTTAATTTTCCCACACCCATTCCAGTGGACTAGAGGAATAAGAATTGCATTTCAAAGCTATGCTAGAGTGAATTTTTACCTTTCAAGCAACATCAAAGATTACCTGAAAGGGGACAGGGTGCAACGCCTTCCTAAAAATATGAAGGAAACACTGTACCTCTTATAGTAAAGCGTTGTTGACGGTGAGGGATAAGAAGAAAATTTCCGCTGAAGCAGAAAATTACGAGTATTTCAAGAAATATAAATGTTCACTGTTCAGTCATCAATAAAGATAATTTAATAAGATCTAATGCGCTCTTATTAAATTATAATAATATTAAATTCTCTTCGCTCAAAATTATTTTTGTTGAATCAGTTGATGTTGATGCGAAATTATAACAAGATAACCCTTGAGGAAGCATTAAAGATACCTATTATAGATGTGTAAGGAAAGCATGTTATGTTGGCAATTCATGATAAGTTGATCCAGATGTAGATGTTAAATATACACCAGATTTGATGTGCATTTTTCATGATGTATCAAATTGTAAAAAGTGCTGTCATTTTTCTAAAAAGAAGTGAGTTAATTTTAGGAGAAATCCTATACGCAACTTGAAAGATCAGAAGTAGAAAGAAGTTTTGGTGATTGTCCCTTCAGGGATGAGTTAAATGCATAAATCAAACATTTCGTAAATTTACGTTAATGATGAACGTAACTGATGAAATCACATATGTTCAAGTAGAGGACATGGGGCATAGGATGTTTCGTAGAAAAATAGTGCCCGTTTAGGAGGTATTAAGTCTTTTTATGTGCATAGGTGAGAGTTCTTCAGGTGGAGTAGCATTTGAAGAGGATGGACCATCACTTGCCGAGGGGAGGGGTAACCCCTGGAATCTAAGAAAACAAAGACAGTTATTTTGTTCAATACTGCAGACTAAGTATTAATACCATCAACTGTACTTTCATATTCTGCTGTGAGAAGGGTCACAGAAGCAACACTCTTTTGTTTCACACATTACATGAATATATTTTTTACTGACAATGCATGAACTTAAGGGAAAAAAAAAGTATGGCATAATTACTTAATGTATGTAAAAAAGATAGGCTCATTTCGCTTTTTAATGCAATTATAAACTAAAATGAGGTGTAGCCTGATTTTCCGAGTCGCACATGTAACATTAAAAAGGTTTATATGTCATAAGCATGATAGAAAATACAGTATAAGCTCTATTTAACGATTGTCAAGGGACTGGAAAAAGTTATCGTAAAATCAAGGATGTCGTTAAATCGAAGAGCATAGACATTCAATACAGTCAAATCCGGACCAGAGAAATGTATCATTTAATTGAAAAAATCGGGTATCGTTAAATCGAAGTCGTACTGTATTAAAGTAAGAAGATGTCTTTTCATCCATAAGCTCATTATTTTTTGCATTGAAAAAGGCGTTCCCTGTAACGCCGAAACACGTGTCTGCTGTAATTGGCAAATTTGTGCTTTTTCTAACGTTGTTTGTCTTACTTTACTGTTCAGCACAAAGATATTAATTTATCATACTGTATTAGTTATTTTATAATTTCATATCAGTGTCTGTTGCTCTTTTTGAAGAAACGAAAAGTCGCATTAGGTAACTGGAATGGCCCAAAAACAGACGTAGAGTTATTAACAAATTGCAGTTATTTAATTTGGTTAATGACCTTTTTGAAACAGGTTGTGCTGATCCCTACAATTATTTTTTTACCAGCAATAAGAGTGTCTCATTTGATTTAGAAATATTTTGGTATTTTTCTGTATTGTTTCTTCCATTATTTTTAATTATTCATGCTTTTGAAGTACTATTTAACTGAATTTATATAGTTGGTGAAAATAATTCATAATTTGTGCTAAAAGTCATGAATTTTTTATTTAGTGTTTTGATGTTTTTATTTCAGTCTTTGTGCATTGTTTTCGCATCATGAATTCTGTTTGTCCAAGTCTCCTTCCCCCAAGTAATCGCAGACGGTGTGTAAAAAAACCGACTGCCTATAGTGAATCTTCTGAAGTGCTTGGTGAAATAATAAATGATGACAGTAATTACAGTTTTAATCACAGTGATTACGATTATATTAATGGAGAAAATGCTGAAGATGGAGATGAAGAGCAAGTCACTATAGACTTGTCAGATTTCTTAAGTGAAAATCCATTGTTGGCCGAACAAGCTTTAGAAAATGCACCAGAAACAGTGGATGGAATTGATTCAAATTCCCAGTTTCGTGTTACTAATTCTCAGGTTGACTTTAATGCACCTTCAGATGAAACTCCACTTTCAAAAAACATTGAAGAAAAATCTGAAGTAGATGTATTGTCTAACAGTGTGTCAAATTGCATTATTGCAGATAAAACAACAACAGTTTCAGACAGTGTTCAGACTCAGTTGACAAATGATACAAGTATTAAAGATGAAATTTCAAGTAAAGAGAACATTCTTAGCAAGAAAAAAATTATTGCCAACAAGTCCTTTATCAAAGCTAAACTTACTAAAAGCCTCTCAAATCCCCTTCGAAAGTACAAAAACTTTATTAAAACAAAAGAATTGAATAAAGCATCTCAAGTAGACTCAAATGGTTTGGAAAAATACCCAGTTGTTAAGTGTGAAAAGCTTAATATTGAAAATTTAGTGAAAGAAAACAAAATCAAGATTGGAAACTGGCCGTTAAATCTCATTAATAGCAGAAACAAAGCTAAAATTCTTGTTACCAAAAATAGTCTTTCTTCTAAAAAAGTTAGTATTCCAAAATTTGCAGTAAAATCCACCAGAATTTTTAAAAGGCCTATAAATATAAATAAAAAATATGTTACTAAAAATAAAAATGGTTCTCCATTTAATAAAATCAACAGTATTTTAGTAGACTCTTTTGATGCAAGGGCAAAATCCATTGTAATAAATAATGAAGCATGGAAACAAAAAGTAGGAAGTATATATTCTAATTCAAATTTATTAAATAAGTTTAGGCTACTGCCTGCTCAGGAGAAATTATCAAGTAATACGAAATTGGATCAAGGTGTTAACATAATTGGATCTGTAGCAGAAAACTTAGTTTATCCAATTAAAAGTAAAGAAGTTGAAAAAAAATTAACAATGATCTCTGCTATCAACAAAAAAATAGAGAAACCAAAATTTTTCCAACTAATTGCGCCAAAACAGTCTACTGAAACCCAACCTAAGTGTGTTAGTCCTAAATTACCAAAACCAATAATTGAAGCAGCTGTTACACCACCACCTGTGAATGATTATACTGTTATTGAACCTTATGTTGAAGACCCCACCTCCCCAGTTAAACCGAAACCAATACTCACTGTGCCTATTGAAATCGTGCCTACTCCAGAACCTTTAAAACGAATGATTTCCTTAAGTGTTGGATCTCAATCTGAAAAATCTCCGATAAAGCCTTTAAGAAATTCTCCAACATTTCTTAGTAGCAGGCCTAAAAAGTTACAAAATTCGTGTGCTAAGTTTAAAGGGAAATCTTTCACTAAGAATTCGGAATTAGATGGTAAAATGCATTCTCCAACCAAAAGCACAAGTCCAAATAAGGGTAACTTAATAATTTCAAATGCCAAAGATGTTGTTGTAAATGCAATGGAAAGTGTCTTTTCTAGCAATCAAAATCATAAAAAATTTATAAAACCCAAACGTAGTGTTAAAAAAGTAATTGAACCTCCCACTGTTGTTCCAATTTTTCAGTCTAGTGTATGTAAAGCTTACAACAACACACTAAATGATATATTGTTCAGAACTGATGAAGATGCTTTTACCGATCTTGAATCCTCCTTTACCAGCATTGAAGAATTTTCTCCTGTACACTCTGAATTTAATTCTGAAAATGCTGACAGTTCAGAAGCAAATTATGATCAGATCCAGGCTACAACAGATGTTCAAAATCAAGAAAACAGTAGCATTGAAAATGCTGTTCAAATACATCATAAACATATGAAAAAAGTAAAGTATAAGAAAAAGAAACCAAATAATCCAGGTGGTTCTGATACTTTATCTGCTTCAGAAGGTGAAATTGAAAGTACAGCAAAAGAAAATTGTCAAATGAAAAATATTAGAAAGTCCTCATACACTAAAACAATTGAAAATGTTGTCAAATCTAGCTCTCCTTCTCCGGAAGTAAATTCAAATTTGAATATTTCTCTTACAGAATTCTCTACGGAAAAACCTCAAAGCCTCAGTATTGATGATGATACTGTTAACTTAAATTCTTTAAAAGCAACAGACAATTCATCAGATTTAAATGTTGATGTTATAGAAAACACTAAACCGTTAGGTTTACGTTCCAGAAGACTAAGTAGTGCTCCAAAATCTTCTGAGCAACTCTCTGAAAGGTCTCCCCAAAAAACCAGGAGGAAACTAGATGTGAATGACAAATCAAAGAAACTTGAATCACCAAGCAAATTAACACCTGATGTTACAGACTGTAGTGATGATGCAGGTAATTTATCTCTTAGGAAAGTTACGAATAGGAAAGGAAATTACTTGCGTTTCATGTCTCAAAACAGAAAAAAACAAGTGAAATCCCAGGTTAAACCTATAAGAAGTGTTGTCCAAAGTAAAGTTTCTGTAAGAAATAAATCTAAGCCCCAGGATATCATTCAAGAGATTAAAACTATCACTGCTGGAAGTAATGTGTCAAGAACTAGGAATAAAAATAATTCTGTATCCTTAAATAATAAATCTATTGATAGCGGTAAAGCTGACGAAAATAATTTTAGTGACTCGGAACTTGAATCCTCAACTAATTCCACAAAGAAACATTGCAGCCCTCGTTCCAATTCAAAGAGGAAAAAAACTCTTAAAGTTTTATTTAAGCCAAATAAACGTAAAACTCTGCCTAACTCTTTGAAAATGTCAGCTAATGCCATGAATCTTAAATTATCAGATGCAAATAGTTCAAGTTCATTGTCAGAAAATAATGAAAATCTTAATTCTACTTTCAGAAAGGGAAAAGGTGAAACAATGGATGCGTCATCCAGGGAACCATTGAAAAATGAAATTGATGCCGCAGTCCATGAATCCAAGCTGGTAGACCCAGAGATTGAAGAAAGAGATAGCATTGAAACTTCCAAACATACTAACGAGTGTCAGGATCCAACAACTGCTTCTATTGCTGCTTGTGCAAAATCAGAAGAGACCATAACTGAAGACACTAAGCTAGATGAATTATCTTCCGAAGCTCATCTTCCGAAAAGCATGCATGATGGTCTAATTTCTGACAATGAAATTTCT
The DNA here is from genome assembly GCF_026930045.1 of Uloborus diversus. NCBI lineage: Eukaryota > Metazoa > Arthropoda > Arachnida > Araneae > Uloboridae > Uloborus > Uloborus diversus. The sequence continues at coordinate 139,075,815 of NC_072736.1, forward strand.
CAAAACATTTCTGACAATGAAATTTCTCAAAACATTTCTGACACTAATGAAAAAGATGTTTCTTCAAATCTTGATGAAATAAATAATGAATTAAAAACTGAGAATGAGAAAAATAGCCCTGTTAGCTGTGATAATGAAAATGCTGACATTCAGATCAGTGATACTAAAGATATGCAAAATATGTCTGATGTTAATCAAGTTCAACATCCTTTATGCACATTAGAAAATACAGACATGGATACTGAATCAGTAACTGAAAAGGTTGAACCATCTGACATTGATGATGATAAAAACTGTAATTCTGTAAGCATGATTAGTAAAACTGAACTAATAGAAAGTGAAATGACACTGAGAAATCACTCAGAGGAGGAAAATGTTTCTTTGGAAACATTGAATACCTATAAAAGCCCTGAATCTGAATCTAATAATTTACATATGCAATTAGAAGAAATAGAAAAAGATGTTGAAGATATAATTTTGGACTCTGAAAACGTTTTAAAGAACAGATCTGATGTTGAAAATGAGTCGGAACTTAGTTTAGAAATTCAGTCACTATCAGAAATTAAAGAAAGTACTTCTGAAAAACAGTTGTGTGTAGAGTTAGAGACTGAAAAAGTTTTAGATTCATTACTAGAAAATGCTTCAACATTCGATGAAATCGATGAAAATTCACTAACTGAATCAAATGAAACTAAGCCAACTCGGACAGAAAATATTGCGAACACAGAACCTTGTATTGATTTACAAACTCTATCAGCTGTTTCAAAATCAACAGTGGAAATGTCTGCTTCTGAAGTACAATCATGTATTGGTGCTGAGACTGCAGATGTTTCAAAAGTGGATATTACAGAGAATGTTTCAGAAATGGAAAAAGGTTCTGAAGCAGACTCATATCCCCATTCAGAAAAATTAACAATTTCTGAAGTAAAACCTTCTGTTGATGAAGATACATCAGATATTATAGATGTAATTGGCTTGGAAGAAGATAGCGATTTGAAAATTGAAACGGATCAATTAGTTGTGAAAACAGAAGTAAATGATGCCACCATAGAACCAGAATTTGAAAGCAAACCAGATGCAAAGCGATTGAGAAGAAAAAAATGTCCAAAACTTAAAATTTCTGTTGCTAAGGATGCAAAACAGTCGAATGGTTCCAAAAATACTCGGAATTGGTATGTCTCACAACGCAAGGAATCAACAGATTCTGTGCTGTCAGATATTTCTGATTTAGGAACTGCTAAGGGAAAATCAAATGATAAGCAAAAGGTGCTAATTAATACAGATAGTTCTCCCAGTCCTAAGCTAGATTCAAGTATCGATTCTGATGCAAGTAGAGCCAAACAATTAACAAAGCCCAGTGAAAGTTCTGCATCCTCTTCAAATGATCCTGGTGACAATCAATTAGCTTTGAAATCTGTGACAATAAAACTTGAACCAGTGACTTCTGACTGTGATCCTATCATAGAAGATTCAGTCTCAAAAACAAGCAAAAGAAAAAGTGCTAAAGTTAGTATGGGAAAAGAAAGTACAAAGAAACGAAATACTCCAGTTGCTGATAAAACTCCAAATAAAGGTAATAAAATTTTTCTTTTGATTCTTTTTTTATTATATTTTATTCTCTTATCTTGAAAAGTTTTGATTATAGAAGTGTTATTTAACTCAATCTGTTTAAAATGTTTTCACTGTGCTTAGATACTTAAATCAAATCAGAAATTTTTTTGATGTGATACCAATTGCTTTCACAACATTAATGGTTGCTTTGAATGTTTAGGGTCAGGTAAGGTAAAATTGGTATAAAATAGCCAACTTTTGGATTTTGACTCAAATATTTTTGTCAAAATATTTTGTTTCTATTTTTTGTTTTGTTTTATGTATACATTACATATGTTGAGAGTAGAATTAAATGATTTTCACACATAAGTTGATACAAATTTATTTTTGAGAGGAGTGTTTATGACTATATGTTTTCTATACCCATTTTACCCCACGCAGGTGAAAATGGGTAGCCTGTGGGGTAAAATGGGTATTGAAGTCTAAGTGATAAAAAAACACACTATTTGTTCAATGCACTGTGATAATATAGACTTAAGAGTCGGTTAACAAAATTTTGCAATAAAAAAAAATAATGCAAACAGTAAATTTGACAAAATATTGATGAGGTTTCTTTCATGCACAATATCCATACTTGTCATTCTTTAAAAAAAGTAATGGCATCTATTGTTAAATTGTGGCTCATTAATTTTTTGTATTATTTGATGTTTTTTTTAATGAAATCCATGTCATCTATATCAGGAAAAATAAGAAAAATCCCCATCTCGGATTTTTTAAAAATATTTCATCTTATAATATTTTCCTCAACAGCCATATATTTGCCAATAAATTCTTTCTTGCTTGTTTCTTCTAAGTACAATATTTATACCCAGGCACCTGTGGTTAAACTTTGCTTCACAAGCATATTTTTAGCAGTTTCTATTCCAGATACTTCCTCTGGATGGAAACTTTCTTTTTCCACTATTTTTTATTTTTTTGTTTTTTAATTCATTATTTTTTTCACTTTCAACTGTTAGCCTTTCTGAAACATCTTTGTCAATACTTCCTGTATTTGCCAGCATACATTTAAGTTTTAAATAACTCATGCAGGTAGTTGTCAAATCTGAAGCTCTCGTTGAAATTGCAGACAATATTGCACTTTTCAATCTTTATAAGATGACGAAATTGTGCTTTGTGACGTATAATTTTCGGATTGAAACTAGGATGTGTTCTGAGAATTTAAAGGTACATTAGAGACATTGGTAGCATCTGATTGCAATCAAATACAAATGTGACAACCAGCAACAGGCTGGGCCCAGCATATTCTGAGGAAATTGTTATTTTGTGCGCGAGTGCACAAAAATTCTAGAATAAGTATACTGCTGGCTTCTTCTTATTTATGATGGAGCGAAGTTTATTTCATAAAGTCATGGCATTGCATACTTTTATGTTTCAATCATTTAAAAAAATGCATTAATATGCATTTAAAGGAAAATATGCTGTACCATTTAAAACAACTTGGTGGAATGATAAGCCTAACCATATACCCATTTTATCCCATTTTCAAAATATGAGATTAAAAATAGAAAAAAAATCTTTTTTTTCTTCCCTGTAAGTTGAAGCAGCAACAAAAATGTCCAACTAAAGATATTATGACACAGTAAAAAAAATTTCTCAAAAATCAGGAGCGGGAGATAGAAGTTTGAGCATACAACATGCGGCTTGAATTTATCTACTTCAATTAAAGTGTTGCCTCTCACTAAAAAATAATCTATTGCAAAAATATATTTTGTGAAACAGAATTCAGAACAGCCAAGTATAATGTCCCACTCAAAAAGATGCAAATTTAATTTAAAATAATTTGTTTTTAAAACCATATATTTTGACTACCCATTTTACCCCACTACCTATTTTATCCCACCTGACCCTAGTTTGTTATTTGACTTTGGAATTCGGATTGTATAACAGTCTAGTCCCGATTATTTGCCGTATACCAGCAGCATTTTATGTTTTTTTATTTTTGGACCAATTTTTGGACGAGAATTGATTCAGAAGTTGATAACCATAAATATGTATGTTTTTTAAGTTTGATTATGTACAACAATGTAATGCCATTTGAAAAGGATTTCTGATCTTGATGTAAAAATATCTTTGTTCCAAAATTTTTAAATGCATTTTATTATGTTGTCGTAGATTCTCCATTGAAGGCTGTAAAGAGTGAACCTATTTCTCCAAAGAGAGAGCCTGCCACTTCAGGATCACAAAAATCACGAAAAAAGAACTATTGTACAGAAGCTGTTGCAGTTCCGTTTACCATGGGTAATTCTTTTATCTTTGTTCTGCTGCTTACCTATCAGGGTTGGCTTTCTGCCGGCAGAAACTAGTTTTTGCCGTGCCAGTGGCAGAAACTGGTTATAACCGGTAAAAACCGGCAGAAACTGGTAAAAACCGGCAAAAACTTAAAAGCGTCTTTAATAACTAAAGTAATTATTAAATGATATTTGTTTAAGTCAACTAAGAAATTAAACTTTATTTCATCATTTAAAAAAATAAAATCCTATGCTAGTGCCCTTAATTTAGTTCAGAAAGGGAACTTTTCAATTGCAGATGCCCGAAAAATTTGGATTAATATTAGAAAGGACGAGAAATAATTCGGGTGCTCAGGAAAGAGGAGTGACATACAGAATTAAACAGGCATTACTGATTGTAATTTGAATGCTTATGTAAGCTTCATCTAAATTGCTTGTGATTGAAATTATTGTGTGCTTCAAGAAGAAAGTGCCCGAATTTTACTTGCCAATATTATTGTACGATATTTTGCCCTTATGTCATAGCTTTGCAAAATAAATTGACCCTATTTCTCGAAACTTATTTTTCCAGTCAAATTTGTACCATTTTTATAGTTACTGCATGGTAGACCAGTTTAGAAACATATGCACTAGATGAAAGTTTCACAAACATTGCTTGTTCCTTGGTGCATTGCCTCCTAGCTCTTCTGTAGCAAGACTATTCTAAAATTTCTTATTTGTGCACGTTAAATTGAGAAACTGTTTAGATTATAGAAAACACCTTTTCTAAGAGCCAACAGCAGAGTTAAGACAATGTCACATTTAAGCTTTAACTGAGAAGATATTGTAATTAAAGTATGCTTTGGGGTTTACAACTAATTATGTTTTTCCATGCATTTTCTATTGTATGTCAGTAATTAATTTTTTGTCATTTTGCGAGTTTTTGCCAGTTTCTGCCACAAATGTGGCAGAAAGTGGTTTTTGCCATGCCGGTTTTAACCGGTTTCTACCAGTGGTTTTAACCGCTTCGGCAGAAACTTGCCAACCCTGTTACCTATACACTGACAAAAATAAATTCCATAAGTACAAATGAGTTGTACAAAATAAACAAAGGTGGAATTCATGGATGCAAAACCATATTTCCTGAGAATGGATTTTTTTTCTCTTGATGAAATGAGATTGTCTAGAACAACAAGAATGACTGAAAAGTGAAATGTAAAACTGGATTTCTAAAAACAACATTTTAAACATTATTCCATCCAAAAACTCTTATTTGCATCAAGGAAAGGACTTCTATTTCCTCTACTCCCCCACTTAAGAATTCTATCGTAAACTTCTGTCAAGAAAGATGCTTATTGTTGATTTTATTTTTGTGTTTGATTTTTTAGTCAATCAAAAGATTTTAATTTTTTCTTGCTCTAAAGCAGCGGTTCCCAAACTTTTTAGGCCACAGAACCCTTAGTGATTTACTCTTACTTAAAGGAACCCCATTTTTTGTTAGTACAGTAGAGAACCAATTATCCGGGAAGTTCGGGACCATCGCTATCCCGGATATCTGAATTTCCCGGTTTTCTGGATTGCTAAAAAGCGTTATTGGCCGATTGTTTGTAAAATTTAAATTACTATATAATAAATAATTAAGCATATTAAAATAAGAAGAAAACAGTTCAGAAATGCTTATGAATATCGAAATATAAAAAACTATTATTGTGAGAATAATTTAAACACTAAAAAACATAAGTTATTCATAATACATGAGACCCTCACATTCTGTTTGGAAAAGAAAAAAAAATCCACCACTTTTCGATGTTTTAAAACGAAAGAAAATGAAGGGAAGGGCAAAAAATAAGTTTTTGAACCTAAATCTGCAAATTTCTACTATGTGTATAAAAAAAATTCGCTTTCTATGCGACAATATTCATTTCCTTAGCTATCAATTAGAATAAAACACGAAAATTTCAAACTTACGAATGTACTTTTTAGTTCAAGAAAATATTTCGGAAATTTTGACCCGCATAAAGGATAACCATTTTAAGTTAGTGTTTGCAAACATTTTCTCGAGTTATGCGTGAGTAATATGTTGTTTATTAAGAAATCGTTCATATTCTTTTTGGTATTTCAAAAAAAAGAAAAAAAAGCTTAATTTTTCAAAAATTGCCAAAATTGCTTATTTTAAAAAAATAACGGGAAAGTAGGGAAAAAGTTGCCGGTTTTCTGGTTTCCCGGTTTATTGGTTCCCGGATAAAAGGTTCTGCACTGTAACTAAAAGACAAAATGTTAACAATATGGGAGTCAAGTGATAAAGTTGAAAACTGATCATCATTTGATTACTTTCTTAGAAGAAACTATTGATTACGTGAGAATTTTCTTATTTCCACAGATTAACAGGCTTTATGGTGCGCTAAGCCTACCTTAACCATATTTGGAAACTATCTGTTCCTCTGTTTTAATTTTTGCATGTATTTGATTTCTTGAGGGCGATCAAACTCAAAATGTAATACATGGAATTGAAAGAAACTTGGTATACACGTGCACCTCCATGTGAGCTTGTGTTGCTTAGTTTTGCCACTAATCTTTACGGAGATTATTGCCAAAACGAACAATTTTGCACTTTTATCATGACTGCTGTCTGCCAAACAATAACACAAGGATTCATATAAAAATTGGTACACATACATTCCTCAATGGGAGAGGTGCAAATAAATTTTTATTGCCAATCATTTGATAACTTTTAGTTTACTGATGAAGTGGACAAAATGACATTTTGTCCGGGATGGGTTTTTTTGGTAGTTTTTCCCGGGGCCGACAAAATAGGACAACCCTGTTTCTAATACTCTAAAACAGTAGTACCCAACATACAGCCCTCAAAACTGATTGTTGCGACCCCACCGACAGTTCAATGTCAAGAATCAAACACTATGTTCTGGAATTTCTGAACCTATTAATTTTTTGCATTTGAAAATGTACAAAAAGTGAACAAGTAAATTTGAATCAGAAGATTTATCCACTACTGATTTTTTTTTTTTTTTTAAATTAAATATCTGGTTTAGAAACATGAATTTACTAAAGAATACGACTTTAGTTTAAAGAACCATTACTGTCGTTATGTGGATGATTAAATGCATTGTTGAAACTGAGAGGTTTTTGAAGTAAATTTATTGAGACTTGGTAATGACTCATTCAACCTTTGTCCCATTCATTTTCATTCTGCCTGTTTCTAAAATATTATTATCCATTAAAGCATCATTATATTCCATTCATTGTATTTTTACTTCACTTAAATTTATATGATGAAGACAAATAAGAATAGTTTAGGTTTACTCTGTTCTTCTTTCAATCACAAGGGAGTAAAATAGGATGAGGTAGTAGGGTAGTCCAAAAAAGGCCCTTTTAAAAAAATTCCTGATTTTTATTGGTCCTACCCCCTCATTTGGTTCCATCTGAGTAAAAAATAAATATTGTGAAGTTTGAGCTCATAATTTTAACATTTAGAGGTAGCTCAACAGCCTCAAAGTTCCATGTTTTACCATTTTATGCCATAAATATAGATAGAAATAAAATTGACGCTAGGAAAAATATATAATTTATTTGATTAAAATTGCCAGCATTTTGTAAGTTAAAAATAGTTACATAATAATAATATTTCAACAGTTATGTATATGGCTTTCCTTAGTACACATTACAAACTCTGCTTTTTACATCCGGGATAAGCTCATCAATGTTCTGCGACAACTTGCAACAAGAATTGGAATTTCCTTCATTGCGTGTCATTTTTCCATTAAACTCTTTTATTAGGGCTATACCTCTTTCAACATTATCATAACCAATGAAATTCCTTGAATAATCCTTTTTGCTTTCTTAAAATCCTCCTGAAGCTCCCAGATTTCTGGATCTACGTGAATGAAGGTATCAGGTAAACCCATGCTTTGAAAAAAATGAAACTGACCCCTTTGTCACAAGTTCTTCAAATTTCATATCCATAAAATATTTTAGCAAAATCTTAGGGTTCTTCACCACATTATTTTTTCCGTTTACTTCATTCATCGCCTTCACCATCTGTCTTTTAATGTAGTGTGGCCTTTAATTGGCAAAAAGGGCTAATGCCACAAGCTTTTCTGACAAATACCACAGGATTGGCAATTTCTGTGTTGCAGTTTTGCTTATGTCTTCATCAATTCTTTTATACTTCAATAAAGATTTCATTAAAATTGTTATACGGTGCATTTTGAGGCATAGAAGCAGTCATCCAAGCCTTTGAATACACACTTACAACAAATATGCATATTTTTTGCAATCCCTTTTCTTCTATTGACATGATGGTAAATTGACAGCTAAACATCCATATTTTGAAACAATACAAAATTTTGGACATCCATCTAGCATGATGCATAGCCCCAGGTGCTACAAATTTGATACCATGTGGAGGAGCTTTACCGAGAAATATTAAGCATAGTTCAAGACATTCTTGATAATCATCTCTCGTTTGCGTGTCATGTAGTAATCTTTCAGCAAATACTATTGTATCATCCTTTACATCTGTCACTTGTGCTAAAATGTCCTAATTGTTGATGCCTGTGATGTATTTGTCTTTGTCTAATGAATTTTCAGCAGGCCTGGAATTGTTTAAAAAGAGTCTGGTGCGGAAGGAAAACCCAAACATTTATTAAACACTGCACCAATAATTTATTCCATAATGTGATGTCGACATGGAAAATATAGTAACCTTTTCTTTAGTTTTTGCTCTAGTAAAACACGGGTACCCTTGCTTTCCCAGGTATTGACATGCGTTGTGTCAAAGCACATTGCAGAAACTTTGTCAGTTATGCCTCAGTCCTGCAAAGCTCACCTTCTTTATATTTTTGTGTCATTGTACTTCTGTTTTTTTTTTCTCAATAACTTCCATTGTTAATAAAGTTTTCTAACTTGGGCTGACAGTTTTGGGGTCTTCGTACGGGTATTCTGACTTTCTGCCAAAATTTTGTTAATTATTCTATTGTATTTCTTGAAGATTCTCTTACGGTTTTCTTTAATTCTATATGGTTATGAAGAAACATATCCAATGCCAAACGAATTGAAGGTAGTTTACTACCTGTCAGCTCACTTCTGGTTGAAGTAAGAAGATAAACCTCTGATTTTAATCTAATTGATGTATTTGCCATGCTCAGTTATTTTTAAGTAAAGAGACATATGCATTTCAAAAATAAGTGCAAACTGCCATTGTAACAGTGGTGATATCAAAACCAAAACAATTAAGAATACATACATAAGCAACAACAAGTTGAAAATTTTTTCCATCACGACTGTTAAAGTAATAAATCTTATGTATTTACTTGTATTTGCAAAAGTATTTTCATAATGACTATTGTTAAGTCTCTATATAAAATAGCAATTTTATAAAGCAATTGTTTTCTGGTTAATAAAAATAGCAATTGTGTTTTACCTTAGTGAGGTCAATGGTCGTGTGTCGTACGTGTTCTATTCGGCAATGATGAAAACTTTATTTGCGTTGAGCTACCTCTAAATATTATCAAAATGTTTTCAAATTTTGTCTGATTTATTTTTTAATACATTGGAACAAAATGGAAGGGTAGGACTCAAAAAAATTTCACCTTCGAAATTTTGGACCACCCTAATGAGGTAGTGGTTTTCATGTAGAAGTTTTGCTAATACTTGTTTCCAAAAGAAGTCATGGAATTTTTTCATCCAAATAGAGTATGAACCCTGCAAAACTAAAAAAAAAAAAAAAAATTACATCTAGGGAGGTTTTTAAGATAGACAAGTTAAAGATAATTGAGTTTGGGACTGTACAATGAAATTTTCTCTTTACCAGGAATAAAATTTGTGTTCTCTTGAAGTTTGCTGCAGATTTCATCCGTTCTGATATTCCTGATTATCCGTATAAATATAATATTTAAAATAGTTTGTCCTGATTTTTAAAGAAAAACCTTTTTCTTTCTCAACTAAAATGCAGTAGTGCTAATTCTGCATCAAAAATAACCTCTGTTCAAAAAGTATTCAATTCTCTCAAACTTTGTTCGATATAAGCTTCAGTTTTTCATCCTAAGTTTATTCTTGTGGTTCAGTGTACAAATCTATTGTTCGGCTTTGCAATTGTTGTTTAATTTGTAAAGTAATTTGATGCAATTGACCGTCAGATCCTAATGCAATGCATACCTGAGCCAGGGTGGCGATAAATCAGGGAGACCAGGGAAGAGTCAGGGAACTTGATTGATCAGGGAAATATCAGGGAATTTGGAAAAAATAATAAAAATTCAGGGAAAATTGATCAAATAAAGACAAAAAAAATTTTTTTTTTGCTTTTCAAAATTAAATACCTTTATTTCCTATGCATTTTCCGCCAATTATTTGTTAAAAAAAAAGTAAAAATATTGAGATTCGATTATATACTGACACATGTTTGTTCATTTTTCCCCCCTTAAGGTCAAACTATTGAATCTTAAGTTATTAACCACAGGATAAACTTCCTAAGCTTCTGTGTCTGTAAAGTTGTTTATTTTACGTATTTTGAAGTTTTCTGCCAGGCGTTCCATGCTACGTAAAATGAACAACCCTACAGGCAAAGAGGAAGCCGCCATTAAAGACTTTGCTTCATTGCCTTTACTCATTGTCTTGAAGTAGCTAGCGTACTGTAATCACAATTTCAAGAAAAAATCTTTTTTTTTTTTTTAATTGATACTGCTAAGAGCTTAAGAAGTTTTTTACTTGACATTTTCAATTTAATTGCTAAAATTGAATGTTAAATGAAAATCAACTTTGTTTTTTGCCATTTTATTATTCGCTGTAGCTTTAGATTAAACAAAGGTTTTTTTTTTCAGACTTTAAAATTCTTTTATTTTAAAACCAAGTTATACACTATAAATTTTGTAATTAATTATTGTTTTTTATACATTTCAATGTTGTTTGTTACAAAAGATTTTTTTTTCAACTAATAACGAAATCATTTGAAGTTGAGTTGTGTACATAAGGGTCATTCCATGTCAACTCAACACACCCATTTTACCTCACCCCCTCAGATTTTGATAAAATTTGGCACACATATAGTGGGCACTAAGAATAACAAAAATACAAAATTTCAAATTTTTATCTTGAATAGTTTTTTGTGTACGGCCTTGTAAAGTTTTCAAAAAATCGTGAAAAAACTACAAACAAGCAATTTTCAAATTGCTCTAAAAGCTGTCAAAATTGAGTTAGAGAGGTGGGACCGGTGTTATTTTGTAGCTTTTTTAATGCTCTTTTAAGAGATATGCAACATGTCCTATGTAGTAGTAAAAAAAGCTTTTTTTGGTGCAAATCAAATTTTTGATTTTGATTTTTTTCAAAAAGTACCACTTTTAAAATTTTCAAAAAAATTCTATAAATAGACAGTACTTTCATAAACTGCCATGCAAAGTTTTATGATGGGATGGTAATGGGATCTATGCCAAAAAAAAATATTACCAGGGGCCAATCCAGGAATTTTTTCTTGCTACCTATTTTTGTGAAAGTATTGCATCATTCTATTTTTGTGAACTTTTAGAGGCATCCTAATTTTTGTAAAAGAGAAGTAGAACAAGTGAAATTTTAGTTCGAAAAGTGTAAATATCATCTAGTATTATTTTTAACAGGTTTCGTTTTTTTAACGGGGAGGGGGGAGCTAAAAACCTAAGAAGTACCAAAAATACCATCGTTATTTCAGCTTAATGGGCTATGTAATGTGTACAATATTGGAAATTATGAGAAAAACGGTGCCCCAAAATATGTTAAAAGACTGTGATGATATTGCATAAATACACTTTGGCGAGAAACAGCTAAAAATGAGTTAAAATACCACAAAAAGGTTGCTATTCAAGCGATTGTTCATATAAACTTGCTTATAATTTTATTTTATGAGTAAATTTTGTTTTAAACAGAGAAACAAGTTTTATATTTTAAAATGCAAATTTTTGTGAAATGTTCGATGTTTTTGTGAAGTTACTGATTTTATTTCTTGATTTTTGTGAAAGTACCTATTTCAAAACAAGATTTTTGTGAAGGTACCGAAAAACGGTAGCAAAATCAGCCTGTATTGGGCCCTGATTGCTGACCCCTATTTTTCTTAAATACCAGATTTTGACCAAAAAATAATTAATTTAATTGTAGTAAATGCTTTCATGACAGATATGAATGTATTGTACTTTAAATTCTTCTTATAAAAATATTAGTAAAAATTAAGGCAAATAAAATACCAAAATTTAAAATTATATCAATTTATGCTGTATGAAATACAAATACAATAAATATTTACAATAAAATTTTCATAAAAACAGTTTTGACCAAATAATAATAATTTTAATGTAGTGATATAAGATTTTATGAAAAATCACTTGAGTAGGGGAAACTGGGAGGTTTGACCCACTTTTTACTAAGGTATTTTTTTTTTTAAAGTTTGAATAAAAAAAATTCCTGGTTGACTTTTTTCGAAAGGAAATATATCCAAGCAACTTTTTACATTACTGTTATTTATTTAAGTTAAAAATTATTTTCTTTTTTAAAGATTTTTCAAGAGTGTTCAAACTGGGTTAAACCTCCCCACTTGAGGGACGTTTGACCGATTGGTCAATTTCATTATCATTATCTGATGAAGAATTTTCAGCAGCAAAAAAGAGTTTACGTTTCATAGATGAGGAGATTTTTTTTACTTTAGTCGAAGCATACTGCTTAGAAGTTATTTTCTTCTTATCAATCGGGGACACACCTAATTCTTGAAGTGAAGTATTTAGTGTCTGAACAATCACTGAACTTGTTGCAAAGTCTGGATCTTCGTCTGGAACATTCACCTCCAACTCAGGAGAATCTTCATTTTCAGAATTTTTTTCACTAATGGGCACTGTATTTTTTAACTTAGTTAGGTCTTTTCTACACTGATCACAAATCATGGAGCCATCAAGTATTTGTGGAAATGAACCTGTCATCCAAGATGTGACATTTCTCAGTTTTTTTCTATCTCGAACACAATGATTTGTTTTCTTCAATGGATTACAGCACTGAACTCTTACCACAGTACTGCATTTTTCACTAGTTTCCATATTTTCTAAAAAATTCTTAAAACTTGCCTTTTAACTAAAAGTTTTAATCATAGATTAAATTCGCTAACACATGAGAAATACTGAAGTTCAAGTAATAATTCTTTTACGTGAGGTATCACAACTATTTTACATTATGGAATGGATAACTTAAGACAGTAATAAAATTTAAAACACTACTTGTTAGCAAGGTCTCTAGTCACTGAATGAATGCTTGTGGAGAGTCTGGCTTGAGCAAGTTAGAAGAAATACCAGACTGCCACATGGGGGGCTGGTGTTTGTTTTAACTTGCACAGAAAGGTACCAACTTGCTAGATCTGCAGATACTGGATCAAGTGAATGGAAGGGAAAAGTTTTTTTTAAATAATACTTGCTTATCAAACTATTTAGCCACAACAATATTTATTGTAAATTTATCAACTTTTCATACAGCATAAATTGATATAATTTTATTTAAATTTTGGTGTTTTATTTGCCTTAATTTTTACAAATATTTTTATAAGAAGAATTTAAAGTACAATGCATTCATATTTGTCATGAAAGCATTTACTACAAAATATTTTGCTACAATAAAATAATTATTATGTCAAAATCTGATATTTATGAAAAATAGGAGCCAGTAGTAATTTTTTTTGACATAGTTCCCATTACTATCCCATCATAAAACTTTGCATGGCAGTTTATGAAAGTACTGTCTATTTATAGAATTTTTTTGAAAATTTTAAAAGTGGTACTTTTTGAACAAAATCAAAATCAAAAATTTGATTTGCACCAAAAAAAACTTTTTTTACTACTACATAGGACATGTTGCATATCTCTTAAAAGAGCATTAAAAAAGCTACAAAATAACACCGGTCCCACCTCTCTAACTCAATTTTGACAGCTTTTAGAGCAATTTGAAAATTGCTTGTTTGTAGTTTTTTCACGATTTTTTGTAAACTTTACAAGGCCGTACACAAAAAACTATTCAAGATAAAAATTTGAAATTTTGTATTTTTGTTATTCTTAGTGCCCACTATATGTGTGCCAAATTTTATCAAAATCTGAGGGGGTGAGGTAAAATTTTAATTAAAAGTGTGTTGATTTGACACGGAATGACCCATAAGTAAATATTTTTACAAATTTTTAATAGTTAAAATGCTGTATTCCTTCATTAAAACCTAAGTTCTTGATTAGAGAATAGCTCAATATGACTGGTTGTTTAAAGGTTCCAATTTGTTTTACATAAATATGTCCATTATTATTCCCGCAGCAACAATTATGCTGCTTGAAAATTCAGTTCAAAATTATTTCCAAGTAAACTTTTTTAGTTTTATCATGATTAGATATGTCTTTAAGAGTGGTTTCAATAATTTCTTAGAAATCTTATGTTAGCAGGTTACTGGAAGTAAAGTATTTGGTATAGATTTCCTAAGATATTTCTCTGTAGATATTTTAGTATACTATTTTTACTAAAAAAAAGCTTATTTTCAAAATATATTTCTAATTAACAGCTTAAAACGTTTTAAACACTGCATTTTATTTAATATGCAATGGTTTTCAGGTTGGGTAAAGGAAAAAACCATTATCCATGGTAACGTAAATCAGGGAAATTCAGTGAACTTAATCAAGGAAAAGTCGGTAAACTTTTTTTCGCTGTTCCTGTCGCCACCCTGTGAGCTGAAGTCCAAACAAAATGTAAGCTCCTGGTTGGGGCCTCTCTTTTCATGTCCTCATTCTTTTTAAATTGTAGCACTATTAGAATGGAATAAGAAATTAACTATTACTACATCAAACATTACTCTAATAAACTAAAACTAAAACAATCTCTTTAGTTAATAAAATGCTTGATGTGAAATCGTTTGTACAGTGCAGCTAATGATGTCTTCTTTTATACTGATTTCATTTAATGTTTTTACTATTATTTTCAGGTTGGGTTCGTGAGCTTGTTCATAGAGCAACAAATGATGATACGAAAACTGGCAAGAAAATGGCAGACGTTTATTATTACGCCCCTGATGGCAAAAAATTAGTAAATCTAGTTTTTTTATCTTAATGTTTTTATTGTAAAATTATTGTTATATACTGTTTGCAGGGTTTGTACACATCCTTACAAGTCCTTACTTTTATTTTTAGTCCGTATTTTAATGCCCCAAGTCCTTGTAAGTCCTTATTTTTATTCTGCCATTATTTCGAAAAATCAGATTTTTTTTGTTTTTCTAATCGAGTACTTCAAGGCCATATCCAAAAAAATTTTCGGGAGATGCCTGGGGTTTCCCAAAATGTCCTAACACACACACACCTATATATATATATGTATATATATATATGTATATATCTATATATATGTATATATATATATATATGTATATATATATGTGTATATATATATATATGTATATATATATATGTATATATATATATATGTATGTATATATATATGTATGTATATATATATATATATATGTGTATATATATGTATATATTAGAGACGTACCGAGTACTCGGTAACTACTTGGTACTCGGCATACTCGGCCAATTTGCCGAGTACTCGGTACTCGGCCAAATTTTGATCAGATACTCGGCCAATACCGAGTAGTTGCAAAAAATTGAATATTGTCCAAGACAAATATTAAAATTTATAAAAAAAAAAGCGCAAGCATAGTTAATTTTCTGCAGTCATTTACAAGTCAATTTTAAATTTTGAGAATAATGAAGTTTTTAATGCTTTAATGGAATAAATCTTTATTTTAATGTCCCCAAAGTTTATAAAACTTATTGATTAAAAATTGTGGAAAAAAGGTAAGTATAAAAAATACGGAATTTTGACATTAAAAATAGATTTTTGCTACAAACAAAAATTAGTTATAAGAAATATAAAAATTCCTTTGCTTAAAAAAAGGGAAATAAAATAACGTTAAAAGCATAGTGCAGGAACACTGCAGACATGTGTTTTGGCATTACAGAGAATTCCTTTTTCAATGCGCAAAATGTGAGCTTGTAGATTTAAAGGTATCCGACAAAAGTCGGATTTTTTTGTCGTATGTCTTAACATTCTTTAGCTCACATTTTATGCACTGATAAAGACGTTTTTTATAACGCAGAAACACATGTGTGCAGTGTTCCTGCGCATTTGCTATATTTGCTTTTAAAAATTATTTATGTTTGGCGGACTAGAACTAAAATAGATTGGTATAGTTTGTCTTAATTCCAACTTGATTGATCATATCTTTTATTTGTTTATTTTTAATTTTAAAAAGAATTTTTTTGTAAAATTTTTGACATAAACAAAATTTTTTAAATAATGCGAAATTAAATTTCAGCAGGAGTTTAGTTTTAAAAATTTTTATATGGACAAAGAGGTCTATACTATTATTCCAATAAGTTCAAAATTGATCACGTGTGTGTCAGTGGTTCTTCTTAAAACATCATTGGTACTTGTTAACTTGGCCGAGTAGTGAAATGCCAAGTGCTCGGTAACTCGGTACTCGGCCGAGTAGTGAAAGGTCGAGTACTCGGTACTCAGCCAAAGTGCTCTACTCTGTACGTCTCTAGTATATATATTTATATATATGTATATATATATACATATAAATAAATAAACATAAACATCAATTGAACAATAAACAGACAAGGTTACAACACAGATAAATGACAATGAAGCCAGTACTCCTCAGCAGTGGAAACTTCATCCTATGGTCGAAAGACCAAAAATTTTAATACTAAAACTAAGAATAGTTGATATTTACCTGGCTTATTTGTTTGGCTGCTTTGCGCATCTTTGGGCTTCTGGTTTATGGTACTCTAATTTTTTCCTATTAATATGTTTTTTATTATATATATATATATAGGCACACTACACGCATAAAAATTTCTACAGGTTCAGGACTAAAGACCAAAGAGATATGAGTATAGAATGAAACTTTAACTGCGTGTTAGGTCCACACTGTTCTTCCCAGTAGTATTTAATGAATTGTATGAGGGGGCACTGCAAAAGGGTTGTGCAGTAGTCAAATGTTTTGGTGTGTCCTACTGTATTTGCAATAAAAATTCTTACCATATCTTGTCCTTCCTTCTCAGTTGAAGAACCACTAACGTCATTTAAAAATTGATAGGTATATTGCCTGTCAATGTTTTATCAATAGGGTCAATATATTTGACCAGCTCTCTTAAAAAGAATTTACAATTGTGAAGTATTTCAATCTGGTCTTTTTCCAGTACAATCACTTGCATTTGTCATCTTGATGCATGGAAAAAAGAACAAAAAAAAAAAAAAATAAATAAATAAATAAATAAATAAATAATAATGCATTTGGTTCATTATTTAATGACTTTCAAGGGAGGCAAAAAACCACTCTTAAGTCCAATGCATTCTTACAAAGAATGTTAAGAAACAAAAATATTTCCCTTAATGCTTTTTATGTTCTGTACCAGCAATAGAAATTTTAATATATTATCATGCTTCATTTGTTTGTCATAATTATAGAACTTTTTCAATGCACAGTTCTCATTATCAGCCTGACTTTATTTCCTTTGACGGTTTTCTGCGTCCTCAGAGACATGCTTATTTATTAACGAATGCATATGAATTGGTTATGAGGTCACTTTCGCAAAGTCCCGAAGAATGAACTTATAACAAGGTCCGACTGAATTCCTATAAATGCATACAAGTATGTTTATAAGTGAAACTCTTTCCACCATGGAAAATTTCTTGTTGCGCCACTGACGTGAAGTGGTCCTATATAGTTAAATATGTGCCGGAAAAAGGCTCTAATTTTTAATCTGGTGGAAAAGTGGAAACCCTGCCTGATAAAAATGAGAACTTATACCATTTGTAATTATGTTTTATATAAAAATTCTTAACCCAGTCAATAAAATCCTGACTGACATCTATTTTTTAACTGTTTTCTCTTATTCATAAAGATTCCTAATATTATTCTTAAAATCCATTGATCTTTGATTTCCAAAAACCATAGAAAGAAATTTATAAGATCAGATATTTGTAGAACAAAACAACCAATCGTTTTCTTACTGTGTTTCCTCCATGGCTTTTTTCTGTTTTCAGTGCTTAGAAATTTGTTCAACAGAATCTTTTAAGAAAGGAATTTTAAAAATTGTTGATTCGTTATGATAATGTAGAGTGATCTAAATGGTTCAAACTACCTGCATAGAAAATGCTTCTTTCACAGTAAAATAAACAAAATATTACTTAAAAACTCCTTACACTGTTCAAATTGAAATTGAAATAATTTTGAATTGAAACGAATGAGCTTACTACCAAACGGCACAACCTTGAGGGTCACGGATCTGGACAAAATTCTGGATTTAGGTCAATTTTCGCTAGATATGAACCCAGGTAAAGCGGTTTGACTGCATAGGTCCTAGTTTGGGCGGAATGGGGGGGGGGCAAAGATTCTAGTTTAGCTCCAGAAAAGCGATGGATTTTCCTTTGAAAGTAACCTTTTTTACTCTTTTTTTTTTCTGATGTTGCATTGCAGTATCGCCCAACTGAATGCATTCACGGTATAGAATAAATTTCACCGCCTTTACTTGACGCGACAAACGTTGGGAGAGCAAATGTTGTACCAAAGTTTCAATTTTAAAGAAAACTCGATGGTAGTTCTGGAGCCACAAACAAGCAAATTTAGACCCTGCTTGCAGCCGAACTAGAACCTGTGCGCTCAAACTATTTTACCTAGGCTCATATCTAGTACGAATTGACCTAAACACAGAAGTTTATCACGATTCGTAACCCTCAAGTTTTTGCCATTGGAACCACACTGATTTGCATTGCACCAGAATTGCAATTGCATTTTCATTGGATTTTGAAACTTTGGCGAAATATCTACATTCCCTTCCCAAGACATTCGGCAGCTCTTATTAGTATAACAAGGGGAGGGATTTATTCTATGTTAATGCTTTTAATTGGCTCAAACTGCAATGAAAATGCAAGAAAAGGGTAAAAAAAAGTTGAATTTCAAAGGAAATACCATTGTTTTTCTGGACTCAATTAGCAACCTTGGACCCCCGTTGCCGATGAACTATTAGGGCCCATGCAGTCAAACTGCTTTACCAGGGTTCATGTCTAACGAAAATTGACCTAAATCCAGAATTTCGTCCAGATTTGTGACTCTCAAGTTTGTGCCGTTTGGTCGTTAAATAACTGGATGAAATAACTAAAGGGCTGAAATAAATTGAACTTGATGAATCTACTTCTTAAATTTAAGCAGTATTTTTTAAAGTTTAAGTTAATTGAAATACTGTTTAAGTTGAATCATTTTATTGTCACAAAAAAATACTCTTTTTATAGATTTTGATGGAACTTTTTATCTGTATTATCATTGAGATGTTATTTTTAAAAGGTATTGACATCTTTTTCTTTCTTTCATTTCCTAGCGGTCAATGCCAGAGATTTCTACCTACCGTAAGTTCTATTTTCCATATATTTTTGTTTTATTGTGAAACTAAGTATCCATCATTTAAAAGATTACTCATATTTATGTCAGTGTGAAAAGATAATTGAAGTTTTCCTTTTATATTTTCTTTTTATTACTACTTTGAAATTTTACTTTAGCAAAATATTTCTTGTGCAAGCATACACATTTTTCTTGACTTCACCATCTGGTTCAAATGTATTTTTTCTTTTTTTTTCTTTCTACAAAGTGTTTTCCCAAAGTTCACTCCAAAAATAGGAGAGCGATATTTCAGTATGTTTCCACAAAAATTAATAGATGTCTGTGATATAACTCTAAATTTATGAAATAGTCATGCAATGAAAAAAAATGAATCAATACTTCAAAGTAATTGCAATTGTTACACAATTTTGCATTGTAGTACTTTATGGTAAGAGCCTTTAAAAAATATAAAAAATTCATTCTTGAGCTGGAAACCAATGCAAATGAGTTGTTAGTGATTAACAACAGGTTCCAAAAATCTGAGAATTTTTCTGCATTTATAATTTTACTAGGTCGCTATATTAAATTAGGTTTGAATCATATGCATTCCCGTTAAAAATGGCTTTATGTCACATTCTGAAAGTTTTTTTTTGGTAAAGTAATACTTGACACATAACTGTTTTTGTTATTAAAACATCAATGTTAATTGTAGTTATGTGCATAAATGTAAATTGATTAATAATTGAAATTTTTTTATATATTGATTAAAAAAAACTTATTTTTCAAAAATTAAAAAAAAAAAAAACTTTAAAACCTTTTTTCAAGGAATTCTATTGATGTAAAAATGGCTATCTTTCTAAGATGATAGCTGAAGAGCATAAACAGTTGGCTGTAAAAAGCTAAATATATGCTCTTTATTGTAAAGCTTTTTATTACAGTCTCAGTAATGATTTCCTTCCATACATAGCTTAGCAACTTATATTAACATATATCTTTAACAACTATCAGAAACTAAAATTCATGCTAAGCTTTGTGCTTCCTTTTTGAAAACAGGAAGTAGAAGAATACCTTCCATGGAAATTTTAAAAAGTGTTTGTGAAAATGTGACAAACCTCTTTTATAAAAAAAAAATCATTGAAAAGTATCATGTAGGTATTGCTGTCAATGATAGATTTTTGTGTATCTTCAATTAAATATATATATATTCATAGAAATGTTTCATGTTAAATCTTTCATTTATGGCACATATAAAGTAAAATTTGGAACCCTTTTGCATCCTTAAATTAGAATTTTTCATTTTAAAGCATTCAACTCAATTAGTTTATAATGAGAATGATTTTTTTTTTTTTTTCATTTTAACATATTTTTTTCTTTTATTACCTGAATAGAAACAACTCTAAAGATGACGCAATTACTGTCATTTGATATTTCCTGTCAATACTATTCCATTATAATAAGTCATATTTGATTAGAATTTAAAATGTTCTTTAAGTTTTGCAATATTTAAGCAAAGTTAATTAAACAATACTAAGCAATTTTTAAGTGAAGGGTGCTAACTTTTGCAGTGTAGGAATACAAAAAAGTTCAAAGCAGTCAAATAATGTTGCTATTTATTTGCTTTCCAAAAAAATTGTGAGTACTCGCTCCTCTGAATTAAAACAAGAAAATTTAGTTTCAATATTAATATTTTTGGTTGCTTAAGTTATTCACATTATAAAATTAATGTTTTGATTGCAATATTCTCAAAAGCAGTATTATGCATTTTGCTTGAAAATTTTCATTTAATATATATTTTTCTTTTCAACTTAAACAAAATTAATATAATTTATTCCATGGTTTAATCTTTATATAATGTGGTGGCAATCTACTTATAATTTTCATTTTTTTTTCTAGTTACCACAAAAAAAGACTTCAGTTTATCATTGCAAAATTTCACTTTTGCTAAAGAGCTTGTTTATCGAGAGCCTTTTGAAATAGAACGTAGTGCTAAGCAGAAATCTTCATTTTGCTCACCATCTTTTTCAACTGCTAAAAAATCTTTACCAAGTTCGGCACAAAAACCATCCATTAGCTCAATTTGTTCTCCTACTTCCAAGAAATCATTGAAAATTTCTCCAAAAAGGAAAAAAACTGAATCAACCGCATCATCAACTAGAAAAATTACATCATATCTATCACCTGAAATTAAAAACAATTCATCAGCACCTAAAGAAAGTACTTCAAACACCTCATTTAACATTTGTCCATCATCTTCAAAAAGAAGGTCTGCCACAAAGGGCATTGATGTAAATGACTCTTCTGCAGTTGATGCAACTGAAAATAATGAGAAAGAAATTTCTGAGGATGACAGTAAGTCCAGACCCTCTAGAAGAATTACCAAAAAAATTCCATTTGATAATTCTTTAAAGGAAAAGAGTCCTGTTAGGAGAAAGAGACTAAGTGTTGATGCCGAAAACAATACTGACTCATTAGACAGTAGCTTAAAAACTGCAAATACTGCATCAACATCAAAGAAAAAATGCAAGACTTTAATTGTTAAACTACCAACATTTAAAAAAACTAGTAAAGATAATATTTCGAATAAAAATCCTTCAAGCAAAAGAAATGATAGGTTTTCCTCCACTCCAAAAAGATCAAAAACAGATACTCACGATGAAAAAGAACTGTAAGTATAGTTTTTATGGAAAACTTTTCTATTTTAATCTAGGTCTTTAGCCTTATGTAACATAATTTATTATACTGATCTAATGATTTGGTTTCCTTGTGTGGGTGTAGAATGTGTAATAATAATTTATATCCTTGTGCAATGTATATCCTAGTAATTTTGTATACTTTACACTTTTCTTTTTAAAAATGGTAATAGGAAAAAAATGTCCTTCCATGGCTTAGTGAATTGGATACTTTTTCTGGTTTAAAAATATAGATGAGGGAAGAGGGGGGTGTATATTTATATATAGGCTATTCCACAAGTAAGTGACTTGACATTTTTAGAGCAAAACAGTGTGTATTTTGCAACATTCAACTCAAAATATTTGTTGCATCAAAGATCATTTTATTTTTAAAGCTGTATTTTATAGTATTAAGTTCTTGATATACATTTTGGATGATTGGAAAAAAAAATTATCAAAAGCATGGTAACTGAATGACATGATACTTTTTAAAATCAGTAACGGTGTGTCCAGTCAGTTACCGTGTTTAAAAATCAACCAAAATGTATTTCAAGACTTCAATTAAACCATTAAATTCAGCTTTGAAAATGCAACAATCCAGTAGAGAAGGTCTTTGCACTAAGTTTATTTTGCGTTGAACAATACGAAATACTTGCCATTTTGCTCTCAAAATGTCAGTTACCTGTGGAATTACCTACATATCTGTCAGGGTGTGTGACCATTCCGGTACTGATTTTTTGTTATATAAAATTCTCTTTCTCTTAAAATCGTTCATGATTTAGGATTCAATCATTTCTCATTGCTGTTCAGTGCTGAAAAATTTAAAATCCCCATCAGGGTTGGGTTTTGGGGCAGGACAGGTGGTTTTTACTGTCCAAAAGTGTCTTAAACTGTCTAAAAGTATGCTAAAAGTTGTAATTAATGGATATTTTACAATATTTTCTCTGAAATGTTCATCTGAAAAATTTCTACATAAAATAATTGCCAATAACTGTTATATAAAAACTTCCTTATGTTGCTAGTGTTATGAAAAGAAATTTGCAACACAACCAAAGAAACTAATTTCAGTTCCGTTTATAACTTAAAATTAATAATAATAATGCTATTAAATGTAGCATTTCATCTAAATGAAAATCTTGATCAAGAATGTTAACTTCTGTATAATTTAGAATTAACTGTATAATTAAATTATGTATTTCTTGAATGTTCTCTTTCATTAAATTTTTAATATAAAATAGATTTTATTATAGTTTCTGATATTTTTATATTTCTTTAAAATATAATAAAACTTATCACAGAATAATCTAAACAATACTTGAATTTCACAAAAAAATGTAGTTTTGGACACTTTTAGGCACAACAAGACAGTGAAAACCATGGTTTATGCTGCAGTGGACAGGTAAACAGCAGTAACTGCAGAAATGAGTTTTCCAGACATTTGAAGAAACTCATTTTGGATTCCATTCTAACAGTAGAGAAATATTGGAACAAGAAGTTTTTTTTACATGTTCCTCTCCCCCCCCCCCCCCCCCAATGAAAACCAAATAGGCAAGCTTGTACAATCGATGACAAAAGTGCAAAAACATGAAAAGTAGAAATGATTGCAGTTAGGTCACAGCAGTTGTAGTGTCAGAAACCTTGCCTACCCTGATATATATACAGTGAAACCTCTCTAATGTGGACACTAACGGGACTTTTTTTTTTTTTTTTGTCCACTTTAGAGGGATGTCTGCAGGACAGAGGTTTAATGTTATTTGCATTGGAATCAGGGGAATTAAAAATTGACCGCATAAGAGGGGCATCCATTAGGGGGGGTTTTACTGTATATATGTGTGTGTGTGTGTGTATCAGAGGTTGAATTGGTGCTCACATCCCATTCCAGTACTGTTTTACCATGAAAAGATATTCTCCTTTCACATATAACTGGTGATAACTCATGATTCAACTATTTCACATTGGCGTTCCAGTACTGTAAAATTTACTTTTTATTTATATATGTATATATATATATATATACATTTATATATGTATATATATTGGTTATGTTATAACATACATTGGTGCGCACACACATACTTACACAGTTCTCAACTTCCTCTTTTTGACCATCTGCTGTAAATTAACTATTAAGAATTGTTTGAAATAATATAAAAGTGTTTTAGATTGAATTGTACTTTTCAAGCTGAAATTCTATGCTTGAAATTGATTTCATAAAACAGTATTTTTAAAATTAAAAAAAAAATTAACAGTACAGTATAACTTCAATTTAATGATACCCGATTTAACCATTTCCTCAATTTAATGATACATTTCACTGGTTCGTCTTTAACTGCACTGATGTCTATGCTTCTTGATTTAACAATATCCTTGATTTGACAATAAATTTTCTAGTCCCTTGACAATCGTTAAATCAGGGTTACACTGTATTTAGTTTAAATGCATTTATCAGGGGAGGGGGAATCTTTTCTTATTGTCATTACAGTTGTTTCCTTTCAATATTTTTAATGTCTGCTCAAAGGAAACAAATCTTCATTGTTCTTTGAACACCTTTGGCAATTTTTTTGTTATTAAAGTATCACAAGGCATTATGAATTATACCAGCAAAAATGTTTTTCGTTGCTGAACCTATCTTTAACAACATATTTTAGGAATTAAAAATGATTATTCTCCTCATTCTCTCATTTGTAAACATGTTTCTAAATTTTCATCCAGCTATTTAATTTCTCTCCTACTTTCAAAAAGATTTTTATATACATATTTCTCAATATTTTATTATATTTAAAAAAGGGTTGCAATTAAATTTTGTACATTTCAGTTCGTATTCATAATGCATTATAAAGCAAAATATTTTTTAAACATTCATGCGAAATTATTTTCATAAGTATACATATTGTATGTTTAATATTGGTGTTTCTCAACCTCTTAAGCTCTATACTTTTTCAAGAAGTTCTGCTAGATTTTATTTATTTATTTTTTTTCTTCCCTCTTCTAAAAAAGGCAAAGGCTTTTTGTTTTTCTGTAAGGTTAATTGTATGGCAAAAATAAATTCTATGCGTGATTGTGTATAGCTTCTGGCTATATGAAAATGTATTACTGGATGTTTGACGTGAAAATGCAATTTTGTGTTTAATCCAAACCTTTTTTTTTTTTTGCAACAAAACAGGTTAAAAAGAGTTAAATGCTTAAAAGCAATATTTTTAATTGTATTCAGTCAATGCTCTTTAAGAGTATGTTTACTGTGATCCTTCCATTATATCGACCGAAGCATGAAGTCATGCTTACTACTCCATAAAGGCAAACATTATAGCATTTATTAGAACTTCCAAACTTTTGGTTGTGTGTCACCAAAGTCGTTGGTTTTGGCCTCCTTTGTTACTCCTAAAAACTCTTCTTCCAGTGAGTTCTGAACTGTGTGAGTTTAATTACTTTACTTCTGGAAAGAGCTGTGGAACCAATCGCATAAAGTGTCTCCAGGGGTCCAAGCCCTGGAGACACATGCATAATTAGCATGCCAAAATGCAGTTTATTACTTGTAATCAGCAATCTTTAGGAGTTTGGATTTTGTGAGAGAGGAAAATGTTATCTGTTTGCATTGCCTCTTCCGCGTAAAACTGAATAAAATAAAGGTGTCAAATCTTAAATCACGTATAATCGAAACCTCGTAAAATAGACCCGCGTAAAACAAGGGTCTACTGTATTTAAAAATGAATGCTTTTTTTAAAAAAATCAATACGAAAAGCATTTTTTGAGGGGGGGGGGGGGGTGCACGATTAAAAAAAAAAATTGCACATAAACAATACATATTATGAAATAATAAATTTTTTCCTCAAAGTCTAATTCATCAAGCTTCTACAAAACGTAAAAATGAGGAGAAATTGGTATTTTTAAAAAAATCTCGAATACGCCAGTCTAGTTTAGTAAAAATTAAACTACTATTTTATTATTTTATTTATTTTTTAGATTGTATAAAATCTCACAGCCGAGCTTTTTATGTGCATGCATGGTGTGTGTATTTACTTTTATATTTATTATTATTTTTTTGTTACATTTTGAAAGGAACAAAGTGTTTCACTCTGAACTAAAACAGCTATGTTGAGGTTTACTTGTACAACATTAAAAGAGTGACCCGGTGCTAGTTTTTCGGTTACAAATAGATGTTTCAGTATACATAGGGGTTTTGATATACAGGTGTACCTTTGTATGTGTATTTGAAAATAAGCCCCTGTTTTTTAAATTATTTCTGGAATTTAAATCAATTTTAAAGATTTTTTTCAAAGGTTAAACAGAATATTGAAAATATCTACTCTAAACTAGGTGAACAACTGGGCTAGTGTGTCCTCTTTGAATTAAAGAATTTGATTGGAAGTCTCCGTAAAACAAAACTCGTGCACAGTTCAGTTTTTTTTTTAAAATAGTTTTCTTGTGTTCTTCAATTTGTTAGTTACGTGATTTCCCTCTGTATGGTTTAGACTATTTTGATTTGGATATTAGTTATGAAAATATTCTTAAGTGTATACTCCATTTTTAGTTGAATATCTTAGTTGTCAAAAACATTAGTCACAGTGGAAAGAACTGCTCTAAGTCTTAGTTATTGAATTTTTTTCTAAATTTTCTTTGAATCCTGTTTTTTTATCCATGTATTAGTGGTAGTTTTGGTTTGGAAACAAACAGATCACTGCCATCTGCAAAAAAATTACCTTTAAATTATATTTATTTGCCATGCATTAAAAATTTCTTGTTTAGGGACTTTCAAGAAAATTCACATAAATTATTACCTTAATGTTTTCTTATTTTTAATTAATTACGTATCAATTGTAAGATATTAACAATGGCAAGAAAGGAAACGAAGGTTTTTTCCACCATGCATAGGTACTACTATAATATATCTCTATTTCTTAATCACAGTTGGCAACAATCTATCATATATTTAATCAGTTATTCAATTTTGAATAAGTAAAATAGATGGTTGCTAAGAGGGAGCAGAAAATAAAGGCTCATTTTCTTTCATTAATGTGTGTTTTAACTATATTGCTATATACATGAAAGTGATTGTCGAAGGGAAACAACCAGAAAAAATGCTGTATTGATTAATAAAATCTTTCCTTTAGATAGGATCCAAATTCAGTCCCACGTCATGGGAGTCTTCTATACCTCCTAAGCCACTGAGTGGTGTTTTAGTTTTTGATTTTTGTTTATATATATATATATAGTATATATATAGATGAGTCTAAAATGACATTAAGCTGAGCATTATATGTACATAGTTCTTACTTTTCTGCTTGTAAAAGTTGTCTTTTTGATGAATAACTAAAAATAACTCATAACAAATTGGTTTTCTGTCATAAATATTTTTCTGAAAAGGTTATAATATTCGATATTGAAAATTTTTAGTGACAAGCTCAGAAATTTTAACGTAATTGAATAGCAAACAAAACTTGACTAATAAATTGTTCGCCCTTTATTACTAAACATGGTTGTGTTAAGAGAGTTAATCTGAAAATAATTTTTTTAAGAAATGGAAAATGGCAACAGATAGACATTTTAAATCATTCATCGTTCTCTCATGTCTGTCAACAATGAAATAGTTACCAATTGCATAAAGAAAAAACTTACAATTGCATTTAAAAATAATGTTATATGTAGCCAGGACTGCCGAGAGCAGTGGCTCTTGTCAGTTTGATTTCTGGGGGCCCTCATAAAACTTGTAAAATTTATACTATTCCCATTCTGAGCAGGCCCTTATTTTAAGACCAGGCTGAAATGGCCTCCCATCAGCTGTGTATTTAACTGGGAGTTTCAGGCAAATTCCATCAGAAAAGTTCATTCTTTAGAATGGTAATCATATTTTAAACGTGCAAAGAAGTTTTCACTAGTAAAACTTCAAAAAAAAAAAAAAACTAATTAATTATGTTTTTAATTAGTACCACTATTAATCAGAATTATACAAAGATGAAACCTAGCTAAGAACACTCCATGAAGCCGCCTTTTGAACAAAAAACGAATTATCAATATAAGTGTATCGGCTCAGGAACTATGTTGTTACAGACAGACACACAAGTGAAACTTAAACCCTCCTTCCATTTAGTTCAGGAATTAATAAGAATCGTTATAATAGTAAGACCTTGTGTTGCATAAGGTACTTTAGTTTCTAATTGTTTTATCTTTCATTTATATTGGTTGATTTAATTGTTGAAGTTTGTTTTGAGGTGTTGCAAATTTATTCTGTGTGATTGTTATAAGTGCATGTTTGTGAATGTAAATATATTGTACTACAATTAATGATTTTAGCCTAAAATTATCTTTTAAAATGAATTTAAAATGCTAATTGTGCTAATTATGCATTTTCTCTGTTTTCTATTTCTAATTTAGAGATCTTTACATTTTGTAATTCAAAAAGGAAACTCTCTCCTTCCCTTTTTATTTATTTATTTTTTTTTCTTGTTACCAGTGCTGTAGTTGGGAATATTTAGAGGAACTCACCTTTGGATTGGGGAGGGGGAGGGCAGCTCACTAAAAGAAAAGATGGTTTGAAATCGATTTATATTTTATTTGCAATATTTTTTCAATGAAAAACCAAATTTTTTGGGGTTGACGTAAACCCTCCCCCCTTCACTCTCTGCTGCAGTAGAGCCCCTATAACTGGAGAGGCCGACGCATCCGCCATTTTGGAGCAAGCGTGTAACAGGGAAAGCTACCTTTATTGGCAATCCTTCGCCAAACAGAGAACGAGAGAGTCGGAAAGCGAAGGTGAACATTGGCGAAATTTTGGAAACAGTTGGCGTCGTTTCCAAGCTGCCAGTCACTTCGCGTGCCATTATTTATCCTTTTCTTTTTTCTTTCTGCATCTATTGGAATTCTGAAGAGCCGAAATCCTTTTTTGGAGCTGTTTACACAATTAACAGCCGAACAACCACCCATCTGATTCAATTTAACACATGCTAAAAAATGTAAACATCAGCAGCAATGCTAACGCTACAAAGCACTGGATCAAGTTTGCTCCAAAATGGCGGGTGCATCGGCTCCTCCACTACAGGGGCCTTAGGCTGCAGCACAGCCTTTAAGAAAAATAACAAATAAACAGTGCTTAATATTTTGTAAGCAGTGATATTTTAATGAATTATTTCAACTTATCTTTTAATTTATTTTTCTTTACCTTTGAGTAAAGATGATTTCTCTGCTAAGGAGTTCATTTCATACTTTTTTGTATTTGCGGAAAACATAGATTAATGGCGGTATGTAATTCATACAAATAGCACTGCATATTTCCTGTGATAGTACATTTTACCTATGCTTAAAATGTCTATTTTTTAGGCTATTGGTTGAGAAACACTGATTGCATCATTATTAGAAATTTGTTTATTGTATATTTTATCATGCTGATTGTTGTGTTCTCTTAAAAGACATTGTATGTATCTTTATTAATGTGGTAATAAAGTTTTTGAGCTAAGTATACAGCTTTATACTTTTTTCGTCAACATTTATTTTAATGTCAAAGCGCATAAATGCTGCAATTTGAAAAAAATATTTATAAAAAATTTGAAATTATTCAGTGTTTCTCAACCAAAATTGCTAATTTGATTATTTTCTTCTCTTAGAGTTATCTTTAACACTGTTTTAAGAAGTTGAGAAACACTGATAATTTTAGTAACATCAATAATTTTAATTAGTCTCTAAAATTCAAAATACTTTTTTTAAATGAAGCTGAACCATGAAGAGATAGCATGGTACTGGAAATGCAAACAAACCACTTCATTTTGTAATAGAATTCTGATAGAGCAGTTAACAACCTGTGGTAGTGCGCCCCCTTGAGGGCATGAAGGCTTTTCAAGGGAGGTGTGAGGGTATAAAGGATAAAAAAACAATGATTAAATTATTGATGAAATTAGGGTCATATGGTGAATGTTGTCTATACTAATAATATAAAACAGTAGATTTTGTTTCAATACGCTAATCTCAGAAATTACTGGTCCAAATTAAAAAATTCTTTTTGTATTGACTAGCTCATTTCTTGAAGAAGGCTACATCACGCTATGACTGAGTGAAGCAGCAATAAAAAATGTTATGAAAGCGGGAGAATTTATATTGTAATATAAAATGCTTGGAACACAGAATATGCATAGCCAATGTGGCTGGACCTGAAGGTATGGGATTGGCAATTCAATGGACATGGTTCGAGTCAGCCATGAGGCAAATCTTGAGGGAACTTTTCAGAGAAAATCCAAAACAATGCTAAAAATGATTTGTAAAAAATAATATATATTCGTATCATTGTCTGATTTTTCTTATTAATTATTAACTTATAATTTTAAGTTGAAGAGTTTCACCGTGCTAATCTCAGGGACTACTGGTTCTAATGGAAAATATCGTTTTGTGTTGAATAATCCATTTATTGAGAAAGGCTGCTGGCTATTTTTTTTTAAATCTGAGTGACCGAAATGTTTGTAATTGCAAATTAAATGCTTAATTGTGTAGTTCTATGAATTCCTAATGGATGGCGGGGTAAGTTAACTCTTCAAGAGGGCGCTAGCCGACAAGTGTCGATAGCTGCGAGGAACCATGCCCTTGATCAGCAAACAGAATTTTGAATGTGTTTTTTTTTTCCGATGCTCGCACACAGGTACATAATTTGATTTTGTAGGATTTTTCTATTGGGTTCTGTTTTCCTTATTTCTTCGACTTTTGTTTTTGTTCTTATAGTTGAAGATAGTTACGTATCTAAGTAAATATTTGATTTGTTGGATTATTCAATTGTGATTGTTATTAATTTGGTTTTTATTATATCCTTGTTTATATGGCGAAACACTTGAAATTGAAGGGGAAAAACCGCTTCTCTCTAGGGGGCAGGGTTACGGTAATGTGGTTGCTTGGCGCATTAAGCGATGAACTATGAAAGATTATT
The DNA here is from genome assembly GCF_026930045.1 of Uloborus diversus. Classification (NCBI taxonomy): domain Eukaryota; kingdom Metazoa; phylum Arthropoda; class Arachnida; order Araneae; family Uloboridae; genus Uloborus; species Uloborus diversus. The sequence goes on from NC_072736.1 coordinate 139,106,637, forward strand.
TTGAGTTTTAAAGCTATTGTCAATATTGTTATGTGTTTTTTCAAATAGTTTTCAATTCCAAAGAGACTTTAATAGGTCTTTTGAAAAGGTGTGTATGCATTTTAGTTGAAGAAAAATTATCATTTCACACGTCAGAAGGGGGGGGGGACGGGTGAGTGTGGTTTTTTTTTTTTTTTGCTCAACAAACTTCTTTTAACGTCTTAGCACCAGCATCACCATGCGGGTATTGCTAGTATTAAGTAAGTGTCAGTCCCTCTTATTAATGTCTAACATGCATTGAACATAATAAAGGGACTAACACCACGCCAACCTGAGCTAGATCCTAATTTACCTTTAAGAACTTTATTTATTTCTTTGCTTAGATTTCACATGTTCTAGTATTATGTTCAGAGTAAAGTTTCGTGTGATAACGTTTAAATTTTGTGTGTGAAATCATCTGGGTTTTACTTAGTTTGTTTCAACCAGGGTTGATAAGAATCATAATTTGTTTTTGAAAATAAAAGAAATTAGATTTTTTTTTAACTAAAATCTGAATTTTTGATCTTAAATGGAATTTTTGAAATTTAAATGTATTTAAATAGTCCCGGAAAGTCATGATTCTCATCAAAAAAAGTTCAAAAGTCATGGAAACTGACATCTGTTCATAGATTTTGGGTTCAAGAACATGCATATTTATTGAATTATTCAGATTAGGAGCTAAATTTTCCATTTCTTACACATTTACACATCAATTCTGATTTTTCACACATTTTGGAATTTGACTGCATATCCGCTTCTATAATACTCACTTGTTTTTCTTTACTATGTATTATGTACTCTTTGGACATTTATAATTTTGTGTTTAGCATTATTTATTAATTGTCTAGTTGAGGACTTGGTAGTCTTCAACTTTGCCGCTCTCATTGAACTTGAAAATTTTAAGTCCTTTGCATTCAAGTTGATTCAAGAGACTTGTAAAAATTCATTAATTTTCAGCAGTGTCCTAAATCAGAGTCTCTTAAATTGTGTTCCGCGGAACCCCAGGGTTCCACAAAGCTCTCTCGGGTTCCGTGAGACTTGTATCTTTTCATTCCACATCTTTCAAATTTGTCACTTAAAAAATCAATAAAAATGCTTTCCCAAAATTAAACATAACTTTACTTTTGCTTTCGTATACTAATCTGAACTTTATTACTTATCAAGGTTAGCCACTACAGGAATAATTTTATTTGTCACCTGAAATTGTTCCTTTAAGGTTCAACTCTTCGAAATTTTTCCAAGATCAGTCATAATTCACCTCTTTCTCACTTTTAAACACTTCAATTTCGAAAAAGTTCCGAATGAAGCAACTGACCCCCCCCCCACCCATATCACCAAAGATAGTTTAAAAGTGACTTCAATGTTGAAAAACTCATGGAAGGACATCACAAATTCCCTTTCCTGCATCATTACCAAATATTGACTAAAATAACAATTTTTGACATACATTTCAAATGTTCTAACTATTAATACTTGTCACTCTCCCAGTATCCATGGCAGTAGTTGAAAGCACAATTTTAACATTAAAGAAGTGAGGACCAAAAGTCAACATAACATGCAGTGACATCAAAGTCTGGTTATAAATAAATTTAAAATTTGTTGTTAAATAAGAGACATTTTAGTTTTTAAGTTTCAAAAACTTTTTCTTTGTAAATTTTAGTGAATTATTAACGCTGTTGTAGGTAAAACACATCACTATTTCTTTTCTAACTAAGAAAATAGTTTAATCATATAACTCATGCATAAATTCTGAAGCTATGTATCCCTTTTAAAAATTACTCAGAATCACAAACAGGCATAGGTGACTCGCACGAGGGGGCAATTGCCCTCTCACTTTCAACAGTAAAGGGATTTTGCCCCTCCCCTTTTCTAAGTTAAAAACTAAGGGTCGAATAAAAAATGATAGTGATCCATTCACATGTTTTAAAGAAAGAACTGACTTAATAAGTGCTTGTTTTATGCTTTTTTCATGTTATTATTCCGTATGCTTTAAAATGGTACTTTGATTTTGTAGCGAGGGAGGGAGGGGTGATCTTCTGTGGCCATCTGTTCCCGCTACTTGAGTCCGTTTCTCGAATTTTTGGAAGATGGTCAATTCGTTAATGATGACGTAAAAATTTAGTTGCCCAATTTTTTAAGAAAAAATTGAGTTTTAAGGGTGTGTTGCTCACCAAACCTGCCCCCCCCCCTCCTCCGCACCTCTTTGGACCCCCCACTTTTTTGAGGCACCATCCGCCTATGCAAATAGGGAGCGTTTTGATGTTTTATAATAATAATTAGCAGTTAGCAATAATTACAATGGTCTATAATAAAATGTATTTAATTATCAATTTAACGACAAATAGTTAATGGGATAGTCTCTTTGAGTTAAGAACCTCGGCTCACTCTCAAACAGAACCTTGACTATGCCACTGCAAACTATTGACAAAAAACTAAGGGTTCCACGAAAAAAGTGAGCATTTAAAAGGGTTTCACTGATCAGAGAAATTAAGAAACGCTGTCCTAAATTAATGTAGATTTTAGTAAATAAAATTGGTCTAAAGAATTAAGGACGTTTAGGACATTGATAAAATGCAGAAATCAGGGAACTTACTGCTACTTACTTCTAAAAACTAATTTAAATATTCTTGTGAATGTTTTTTTCTGTAAAAATTGAATTCCATGAGTCATGGAAAGTTAGGAGCAGAAGTCTGGGAAAGTCATAGATTTCAAAACTCAAAATGTAGCAGATTCCTTAATATATAGAGATAATGAAAAATACTTTCAGCTAAAGTTGGCCAGATTGTATAATTTTCGCCACATCTGGCAGCCATAAACTGCAAGTACATATCCAAGTATGACAAAAACTTACTACAATATAAAGTCCTATATCCAGATGGGTCTACTTCCCAGACATTTTTTAACATACAAAATAACATCTTCCTCTTTTTTAAAAAAACAGTTAAATATATTTTTTTAAATATTATAGAATTATATTAACTGGAAATAAAGAATAAAAATAATATAGAGCATTGAATTATATTTTACTCAAATGACAAAAAATGTTTTTTGAAAAAAAAGTACCCTAAAACAAAATGCATGATTAAAAAAAAAGGGAAACACCTGCTTCTTGACATACATCTGCAAAGAAATTGATCAAGGACTGAAAAGCAGACTCTTTATTTTGCTAAGAATCCTTGTCTTAATGCACATTTCGTTTCACTGTTTTGATTAAATTGAAGTTGGAACGGATTGAACGATAATTTTGCCGCAAGTTACCGCCCCTAAGCCAGGGCAAAGGCACCTACGCATAATGTACGAGACAGCCCAATTATCACATCCTGAGACTCGAGTTTCGTTCTTATCAGAACTCTTTAGTCAGGAATAGTGAATAACCAAGCAGGAGGCAGATGTCATCTCTTTGAGGCTGAGAGTGCCAGCAAACTGGTAGATCAAGTGAATTTGTTTATTTTTAAATGACAAATTAAATAGCTTAACTGCTAACAGATAAATATCCAATCTAGTTTATTCTGCTTAATTAGAAACATCTTTTCATTTATCCATTGCAAAATGTTTTTAATCTTATTGCTGTTATGCTTTTTTTTTCCTCTTCAGTTTAATTCACTGTATCAGGGATGAGATTTTTCTGGCTTTTGCCGGAATTCCGGCTTTTTCTGTTCACTTTTAGAACCTTTCCTCTTTTTTTTTTGCCTCTTTCAGGCCTTATTTTTCTCAAAAATCGGAAAAAAAATATGATTTTTTCAAATTTTCGGTCCCCAATTTCTTATTTTTCTATTTTCCTCTCTCGAATCTTCATCTTCCATGATATCTGCCAAAAACGTATGTTTTGGAATTATGCCAACGATGTCAAACACGTCCTGCGCCAAAATTTGCATGCCTCTCTTAAGATTTCAATCTTTTTGCATCCTGCAAGTATTTCAATTATTTTTAATGTTGGGTGGTTTTTCACTGTATGCTTATGCTACCTTATATCTGCTTATTTTATTCATCATTTCAATAATATTTTTATTTCTTTAATTTATTTTGGAAAAAATGCAAAAGTCAATCAAAAAATGTGGCATAGCACCCACATTCTCGAATTTTATTGAAACTTTGCATGGTTACTTTTTTTTGTGTATTTAAGAAAGTGTAAAAAATATTTATGGTGAATCTCAAACCATTTAGGCTTTACAGCCTGTTAAAAGTTTTGAGATTTCATGATTAAATGAGGCGGCTGCAAGTCGTTCTTTTGATTCTGAAATCGTGTAAGGAAGTTTTTAAAGACTAATTTTGGGTTCCAATGCATGGAAAAAGATAACCAATCGTTTATATACATATATATATTAATTTATTTTCAATTCTTAATATGAAACGTATGTTCTACCACATAAAGAAATTTTAGATTTTTCTCTCCGTTGTAAATTGTTACTTTACAAACAGACTAATTTTAAAATTTGTCTTCTCACTCGTTTAACACTATGAACTCAAATGTTTTTAATGAAAAAAATGTATTTTTCTCTAAAAAAATATGAAAAGTTGACACTATTGTGTGATGCAGCCAAGATTAACCTCTGACTCCCCCAACCCTTTGTTCAATAACTCAGGGGTTAGAAATTTTTGCCTCTTTTTCAAAATTTAGATTTATTTATTAATAAACACTCTTGAAAGAAATGGTACAATACAGCAAACTACAAAATTATTACTTGTACTTAATTAAATATGTATTACCTTTAAAACTGGTAAATTAGCATTTTTTTTTTTTTTTTTGAATATCATGGCTTCTTGGTTCTATTTTGATGCGGTTTTGGATATCGTCCCTTTTACGAAATTTTTTTGGATATCTTTCTTTTTGCTCTTTGATCACTCTCATCCATGCTTTATTCGACATCAATATGAATCACTTTTTTCTTTTGGTTAGATCATTTGTAGCAGATTGTTTATGGTTTGTTAATAGCTGTTTGTTTATGATTTTTTTTCTAATAAAATACTCTGAACTTCATGCTCATCAAATTCCTTCTTCTGAACTTTTGAAATTTTAATCATGAAAAATCATGTTTTAAATCAATGATTTTTCTTTTTTAAATCAGCTGATTTAAATCACAATTTTTATCACTCAACCCTGATTTCAGCTATTCTTATCAGCTTCAGTTTCCTATTGTGCTTTTTGTATTAACCTCCTATGGGGGGGGGGGGGAGCGTAACCTCATGTTAGTGTTCAAAGGCGGTCGTCGCAGAGGCTGATAGGTTGTAAACCCCTGTTGTTACTTGTGTTAGGTAGAATTAGGGTCATATTATGTTAAATCATCCAGAGGGTAGGGCACAGGAGGTTCTCAGATCTTGATGAAACTTTGTGAGGCTGTTCTATACATGGATACAGAAATAACTGGAAATTTTTATCTCAATAAACAATTACTTTTCGAATGGCAGCACTTTGAATGTTTTTCAAAAACTTGTCGTTTTTTGCAAAAATGGCATATTCAGTAGGGGTGCAATGTCGATGTTTTTAACATCGATTTTTTACTTTCGATGTTTTTGTTTCTACGCTTTTTCGATGTTGATGTTTTTGCATTTTAATTGAAAATCAGAATAAAATTTGCTCCAATCTTTTTGCAAGGTATTTAAGTTTACCCATTAAGTTTACCCATTTAAGTGCACCCATTTTATAAGATTAACTAGCAAAAATACCCGGCGTTGCCAGGGTCAGTTATAATTGTGAGAAACAATCTCTACTTTCTTTTGATTTCTGTTTTAACTGAAAGAACTCAAAACACACCGCTTTGACGTGATTAAAAATCGACCTTCTACCATACTTATAAAAGTAAATTAGCAATAAGAATGAAGAACGAATGCGTATTCTTTTAGAAACGAAAGCACGAATTTAAGCATGTAAAAATTTAAAGAATTTCCAAAATATGAACTAACAAAAACAAAGATCACTAAAAAAAAACCGTGCGCTTTATTTAATTAAATAGTTCACACACACAAAAAGAAAAAAAAAAAGCTCTCTACTATGCTTCCCTAAGTGTGCAAAAAGTAGAGTTTCCAAATGTTTAAATGACTTTAAACTTGTGTTTGCTCTGGAGAAGCCTTGATTCAAAATTTTCATTATGGTTACTTTTAATATTGCTGTTGTTGACAATGAATTTTTGTAACAAAAGGTTTTATATTTAATCATTTAATGGGGAAAGCACATGAAATTTACTGTTTTCGATCATAACTTTTTTAAACTTAAGTTTTTTAGGAATAAATTATAGCTTAAGTTGCTTCCTGATAATTTAGCTATCTATGGGGAAAAATGGTTAAAATCCGTCCAGTAGTTTTGAAGCTTATTCCAGACATACATGCATACAGAAGTAGCCATCTAAATATATAAAGGTGACAGTGTTTCTTTGTCTGCACCTGATGGCCAGAAGACCCCATAACACCTACAGTCTAAGAGTTTTCCTTCCCAAACAAGATGATGTTTGTTCCATTTTTCTCAGTTAATTAGAACATGAGATGTAAGCGATTCTAATTGAGCCAAATTTCAAGGCTACTCTTTCGAGAAATTGCTATAACTGTAGGTCCATTTTCCAGACAATTTTCAACTATAACACTAGGTCTATTTTCCAGGCAATTTTTCAAACATTTTGGATGAAGTTGCCTTTGTTGCTTATTTTACTGTTATTACTTTATTTTAGTCATGGTGAAGGGGGAATTTGCAGCTTCAGGATGTAAATACCATGAGGCACCATAGGTTGAAGTCTGACTTTGCCTCATACCTGCAGACTTTAGCTGAGCATAATGGAGTGGCCTTCACGCCTTGGGTGACCCTACCAGGAGTATACACTCCCGACGTTCTTCACACACTCCGCCCAGGGCCACCCCCTCGGCACGTTGAGACAGCCTGCTAGGACTTTGAGGGGGCACAGCGACATGTGGCTGGTATTAAAGTTTTCCCCTTGTGCCCAAAATGCAATTTGGCTCAAGCTGCTCCCGCCCATATTTTCTCTTGCATCGGCTGTGACCTGAATCAGCTGTATTCCGACCCTTCTGCTGTTTTGGAGGGACTTAGTTCGCACGGCTTCATGCACTTGTTATGATGTTTCTGTCTGCCAAGTGGGACAAGAAACAACAACAACAACTTTATTTTAAATTCATTGTGCTTATGTTAATTGATTTCCTTTTCAATTAGAAAGTCGCTTGGCAAATTTGGCGATGAATTATGAAGGTTTTTACATTTGAAAGCTACTGCAAATGTAATTTTGATTTAATTTGTTTTTCTTTAATTCACCGGATTTTCTTTAAATTTTTAGCACATGCATCGCTGTGAAAGGGTACTGCTAGTTTATGTATAAAGATGAGGATACAGTTCCTAAGAAAGCAATAAATGTCATGCTTCCTCCAGAGAAGCCTTGATTCAAAATTTTCATTATGATTACTTTTAATATTGCTCTTGTAAGGCAATGAATTTTAATAACAATAGGTTTTATATTTAATCATTTAATGGGGCAATTGCATGGCATTTACTGTTTTCGATCATAAGGTTTTTAAACTAAGTTTTTTACGAATAAATTATAGCCTAAGTTGCTCCCTGATAATTTAGTTATCTATGCTGAAAAAATGGTTAAAATCCGTCCAGTAGTTTTGAAGTTTATCCCGGACATCCCCACAGAAGTAGCCATTTATGTATATAGATTTTTCTGTGTAGAAGATGGTTTTTGGGAAGATTAACTAGAGTGTGAGGAAGAGGTCAAAACTATTGGAAGAACTTGACACAGGTTGTCTGGTGCCAGAACTTGCTATCTATTTCAAGGCTATAGTTTTTAAACTAAAGGGAAATCCTATACATTACTACGGTGAAAATTATAACTTTAAATATTTAGAACTGTTGAATAGTTGCATTAAAGTATTTGACACTGATGGCAACTTCTGTCCCATCTCAAAGAGTTTTTTCTCTGATTGGTGGGATAGTCAGCAAAAAGAGAAATGCGCTTCTGGGGAACAAAGTAAACAAACTTCTTTTTCTACTAACTGTCAACACCAAATATGAGGGTTATAATACTTATCGACTTCACCCAACAAGTCGTCCCTCTATTACTTACAATTTGTGTTTAATTATGTAGCACTAAAAGTACAACACATATTTCTTGCTCTTAATAATAATTGTTAGAATTAATTTTGTATTTTTAATATAATGTGCACTATTATTCTCATCATTTAACTGGCGGTAAGTACTATGATATATTTTTTCTTTTAGATTCCTTTTTGATGTAGTTGAGATGATACACTAAATAATGAATTGGGTTGATGAAAGCCTTCGAACATGGAACAAAAAAGCTCATAACTCGTTTTTTATACAACTTAGAATTTTCTAACAGATGCCATCTTCAGCAGAAAAATTAGCGCTTTCGATGGATACATAATTTTGATATGTACACTTATTTTTTCACCCCCATATTGAGTCTTTTATGTGATAATTGGGACTAAAATTGGAATAAAAAAGGAACTATCAATCGGGTTTTTTTCGAACTGGTCTACAAACCTCCCCAGTACCAAAAAGAACAAACGGTGAAAGTTTCAGCCAAATCTGCCTGGTAGTTTCTGAGATCTTAGGGAACAAATTTACCAAACTCCATTTTTATATATATAGATTTTAAGAAAGTTCACGTAGTCCCTAAGATTGGTAAACGAACTTAAACGATATTTGCGCTCGGCCCATAGACTATAAGGCTTTTTTTCTTTTTTAAGTGAAACTATTGCTTGAACTCCTATCTTATTTTATTTTATTTATTTATTTTCTTTTTACACTTCAAATAGTTTAACATGCTTTTTAAATCGCTCATCTAAATTTTATTTCGAAGAAGTGTATGTCTTGAGATTGTTTATGTTTTGTTAAGACAGTTGTTATCATTTGTTGGAATGGGTTGTGGATCATCAGTTTTGATGGATATCATACTGTATGTAGCATTTTCTGGCGTAAAAACTAAAAGTACTTATACAAAAAGAAAACCTCGATTGGGATAAAATCGTGAAACGCATCATAGTATGAAAGGAAGTATTCGGTTAAAAACAGATTTTGTTGAAATCGGTTGACCATAGCAAAACTAAGGTCAAACTATTTTAATTACTGACAAGAAAATTGTATAGTGGATTCAAACGTAACAGATAGTTTAAAGCAAAATGTTTATTTAATTACATTCAGAATCTTCTTTGCTTGGTACTTAAGTGTTATAAGAAGGTCGAGTACATAATATTTCGTTAACGTGAAGCTTTTCAAGTATATTTGGAAAAGTATTGAACCTTAAAAAAACACAATTTGACAAAAAATAATTCTTTTAAAGCCGAGCGATGCTCGGTCGTCCAGGTACTTTACAAAAAATACATGATGAACTTCTCTCTAATTGGCTTGCCCACGCTACGGTTCCATGCTTGGTAATTTACTCGTCCATCTTATGATGATTTTGCTCGGGAAAATGTTCTTAAAATTGGAATAGAAAAAGAACAAAATCGAATTTTCGAAAAATCACTTCTAGGTGCACACTTCCATGCTACAAACTAACTTTGTGCCAAATTTCATAAAAATTGGCCAAACGGTCTAGGCCAGGGGTGATTGTGTTCCGGTATTTTACCGGATTTCCGGTATTTTCATCTTGAATTCCGGTATCTTCATCTTCGAAAATACCGGAACTTCTATATTTTCAGAAAAACTCATTTTAGTAAAATTTAGGGCGATATTTGATGAAACGAAAAAATCCAAATTGAAGACATTTGGTATAAATATAAAGCGTAAGCTACGGTCATGTTTTGTAAACTGGGGGAAGGTAGAAAGAGAAAAGGGATAAGAGCTTCGACTCCTGTCTTTGTCTTTATGGCAGTTGGAGGAATTGATCGTATGCAAATATTTTCTTTATTTTATATTCTGGTTTATGATCTTTGTCTGCGTTCGTTCTGTTGTTATTGAACTAATTCTAATTATACTTTATCGTTATTAATATGCTCCTTGTAAATATAAATTAGTTTGTTTAGTTAACTCTTACTTTTCATTTCGCTACTATTTTTGTTTGATAAATTTATTCATTTGAACTTTGCATGTTCTCGTTTAAAAGATGAGGTATCTGGATAAATCTGAAGATATTGGCTCCATCGATGCAGGAAAGAAGAACAAGTTTAATTGGGAATGGTTAAACAGAGTGGATTCCTACAATGAAAAGATGGAAATATAGTGTAAAAAAATTGATAGGGCTGAATTTTGGTTTTGTGTTTCTTGCAACAAGCCCTTTACACATGCTAATGATGGTGTGAAGGCATTATTGCAATGCAACATTCTTCTACAAATACTCATAAAAGAAACCGGGAATCATTAAAAAATGCTGGTGTATTAGGCTTTAGCGTATTAGTAAATGAATGTAATTAATGGTTAAGGATTCAGTTACAAAGGAGGAAAATTAAACATTCTTTGAAAAATTTTAAGAAATGAGAAAAATTAAAAGAATTTAATTCCCACCATGCACATGGACATATGAAGTCCAATTAAAACTTCAAGTTTTATCCCCAACAAATAACTATGTGTCAAAATTATTTATATACATAATATGATGTGTACATACACGTAATGCATATATATGCCCATCAAAACACTTTTTCTTCTTGGGGAAAAAAAGTTCAGGTATTTTTTCATGGAGTTACAATCACCCCTGGTCTAGGCGCTACGCGCGTCAGAAAGATCCTGACAGACAGAGAGGATTTAGCTTTATTATTAGTAAAGATAAAGAAAGATAAAGATAAAGAAGACAAAAAAAAAAAAGCTAAAATGGGAAGAAAAAAAAAGTTGGGGAATTTTATAAGAAAACTTGTTTCGAAAATCCCCTATAATAATTACTTTTTACCTATAACTTTTTCTAATTTGGGGAGGATCCCGGGGCCCCTGGACTCCTTACATATATGCCTTTGTCCTTCGATCCATCCATCGATCTTTAACTTTTATTAACGATCCTTTTAAAGTATTGATTATCTTTGTAAACACAGGCCATCCACATTTTATTGATATACCTATGTTTAAGTAAGAACTTCTTTGTATACAACATTTTTAGTTTTTTTTTTTCTGGTGCTAAAATTATTAAGCTGCTTGATGAACTGACTTTGGAGCAAGCTACATAACATTGGCCGTGTGAAAAAAAGTCTTCTCTTAAATCGGTCCCTGCTACTTTTAATGTCTGTCCTTGTGACTTATTAATGGTTATTGCAAAGCAAACTTTAACAGGAAACTGCACTCTTCTAAATTCAAAAGGATAGTCCTTAAAAACTTCATTTCTAGTTTTGAAAAATGAAAGCAATAGACAGAAACATTATGATTTGACTTGAGAAAAGCTTCGAAGAACCACGTGAGAAACAAAAACAATATCAAATTTATAGTTCGCTATCGACCAAAAGTTGAGATGAAGTACTGAATAATGATTTGAATGGAGGAAAGCCTTCGAAAATAAGGGATTTGAATTCAATAACAGGTTTTAATTTTGCAGAAATTAAGAGGTTTTAACTAATGTCCCCCGAACTAATTGAGATTTCGAAAAATCCTTTCTTAGTGGTTACTTTCGTAATCATGCGAACATGCCTGCCAAATTTCAAGTCTGAAGCTTCAGCAGTTTCGGCTGTGCGTTGATATATATACAGTAGAACCTCCATTAAGGGACACCTCTATTTAAGGGACATTTTTTCTGGTCCCAGTCCCTTTGAATAGGGACTTCCATGTATTTACCTCTAGTTAAGGGACAGTCACAAAATCAAGAAAATACTAAAAATAATGTATAAACTCATAAGAAATAGTGAATTTACTGGAGTTCAGGTTTCACTTTTCCTGTAAAAATTAATTGAGGTAAGTTTGACATAAACATATGTGAAGGGAATAAGTAATGTATTGAAAGAAAATTGCCTAAAATAACATGATTCATGATTTGCCCTTTCAACAACTTATTCAAGTAGGTTCAGGGCCGACGGAGTGTGCACAGTAACTAATTAGCTCTGTATATATAAAACTTTAAAAACATTTAAACATTAATTGTAATTCACATAGTATTTCATTGTAAATTACATACCATAAAACAAATATATGTAATGAATTACTTCAAAATTATTTCTGTATGCTACAAAACTTGGTCTTTACTAAATTTTTGATTAAATTTTAATTCATAAAATAATATAAACTTAGAAATTTGAATAATTGTGAATTTTATTTAGCTTATATGAAATATTGTCAATACTCAGTAATAATTGTTTAATGTTTATTGTGATATTATATTAATAAGTACACGGCATGCATCAATTCATTCACCTCCGAATAAGGAACACCTCTGTTTAAGGGACAAAATGTCTGATCCCCTTAGTGCCCCTTATTGAGAGGTTCTACTGTATATATACTAGAGGATCCGACAGACGTTGTTCTGTTCAAACTTTGTCAATTGAAAACTTGAAAAATTTCAATAGACTCTCAAGTGTTTCAACCGTTTTGTTGAAAAAAATAAGTAAATAGAAAATGTTTTAAACTGCTTGGTGTCAGAATGCGCATATTTATTAGAACTTGATTTATCTAGTGACCACTGAGCTGTTTTTTTATCAACTATTTTTTCTCGCGTACTTCAAAGATCTTCAGTGATTGTATGGTTTGTTCCTTTAGCCATACTCAAAGGATAAAAATCATCCTCAGATATTAAGTATGAAAAAATGACTTTCCCGTCTAGTAAAAACGGGAAATCCGGCTGCAACGTCCCCATATGAAAAAATAAATAAATAAAATAAAACATTCGAATGGATACCGTTTAAAAAATGATAAATGTAAAAACAGTTCCCTGAATAAGCGAAAATCGATCCCCTCCCCCTCCCGATGTAAAATAAACACTTTCTTCAATTAAGTAGACTAAACACTTTTTAAAAATCAAAAACAATTTTTTGCAATTTAAAATATTTCACCAAATGAACAAAAGATACAATAAATTACATTAACAGTAGTAAACAAATAATCACGCAATCGTATTGTTATGGCCATGGTCGCCAAGCCACCAAGTTCCTGTAATCCAGCCGATCAGTGAGCGAAGCGAACTCCGACCGATTAGCGGTCCCATCGTTTGAACGAAAACTTCATATATTTGCCTAATTTGTTCTTTCCACCAAAGATAAAAAAAATCTTCCGCTGCACTGATCTTGTGTGTACAGAACTACCCTGTTGTAATTTATCAGGAAGAAAATAAATTTTATTTGGTCTTCAAGTTCCACCATCTTTTCATTTAATAATGTACTGATTAGTTTGATAATCCTTAAAGCATTTTTGCCATTGGTGCCAAAACCCAGATGCATTTGAACCGAGAAACAAATGTTGTTATGTACGGTACTATCCGATCATCATAAAGCACCGACCCGGTCACATGGTTTAACGTTTAACTACGACAAAAAATACGCGTTTTGCGTGAACCTAGTGAAAGAAATCCGATTTCATCCAGTACTTTACTTTAAAATATATCACCGGACCTAAAATCGTTGCTTTCAGGAAATGAAGGCTTCACTCATTCTCTCTACGTTTTATCTATTCTCAATTTACATGTCACAGTAGGAAATTTCATTACAAAAAGCAGAGCTGGCTTTCTTATTGTCCTTTGGCAACGGGTTAAATATTTATTTCAATTCTCGCTCAACAATAGGTTTTATATCTAGTAAGCTCAACAATAAAGATTAATCATTTGGGAGATATAACCATCCAATGTTTAAATTAATTAATTAATAAACAAAAACGTTTCCGATTCGATCCATCGCGCTTCGAAACCATGCTTGCCACAACCTAATTACACACAAAAAATTTGATTAAAATCGGTCCAGCCATTTAAAAGCCTTATGGTGACAAGCGTCCGCACAGAAGATTTTTATATATTAAGATATATATACATATATATATATATATATATATATATATATATATATATATATATATATATATATATATATACACAGTGGCTCCCAAAAGTCTTCGTACACCTACGACTTTCAACGAAATAGGCATCAAAAAATTACAAACTACCAAGTTTTGATGCTGATATGCACCCTCACACTAGAACACCTCCACCGTCCTGATTAACTGAGCCAACTAAGTTCTTAAGATTAAGTTCCCAATTTTTTCTTTTACTTAAAGTTATGCAACAATTTAACCAGAAATGTTGAATTAATTTTTATCTTTAAGTAAGAGGTGAATCTACAACGTTTCTAGCTTATTTATCATTGATTTTGCGACGAAAAGCGTAAGCTTTCTGTTTTTCGCACGACCAAGAAAATTTCTGCGGGAAGAGGTCCCATTTAATCCAGCTAATCAGAGAACTTGGAGAACAATTTTAGGTGAAAATTAAATGTAAAATGTTTCATTTAACTCTGCAGAAACTTTTACAGCTCTCAAATGTGTATTTTTCATAATTTTTTTAAACTTTAAATCTCCGATCACGTTTTGTCAGTTTTGCCGGTTGACCTTTTCTTACCTTGTTTTCGGTCCGATTCCTTTCTTTAAAGCATTTTATCAAGCACTTTACTATACAAACAAATAAATTAACTAATTTAGAGACATTTCAAACCAATTTACCGCTACTGTGGGAAAAAAATTCAAATTTTGAATGGTGTTTGCGGTTTTTTACGAATACCAGCCATTTTACAGTAATAAGCAATATATTAAGGAATAAATAAACAAAAAATTAAAGCCAAATGACATTTAAGGGTCAACACAATGCAAAAATATTAATAAAACGGCATATGATAATTTTAACTATGAATTTATTCGAAAATATTTGAGTGTACGATGACTTTTGTGGCGTGTTATTTCTCTGTCTCTTCGTTTTCTGACCCATTTCAAAAAGAAGATCCGTCAATATTTTAAAAAAACCAATGGGTTGTACAGTGAAACCTCCGAATAGCGGACAGTCAAGGGACTAGAAGTTTTGTCCGTTATTGGGAGGTGTCCGCTATTAGGAGGAACTACTTAATTTACCTTTTTCAAAATGGGCTGTTGTTCCCTTTTTAGAACACAATCGAAACAATTGCGAAAGGTTTACTACATTTTACGTCAAGTGTAATTAATCTGTTTTTTCTTAATAAAGGTATACTGACAGCACACACTTGTCTTAAAAAGCATTTAATCAATTAAAGTAAACAGTTAAAACAGTTTGATATTGCATTACCAACGCCGGCGATTCGGCGGAGCAACCCCCCCCCCCCCCCCACACACACACACACTTTTTATGGTTAATTTATTTATTTTATCTCGAGTATCACTATTGCGTGATGATTGACAGTTGGCAATATGACCTTGAATATGGGCAAATCTTTTTCATGTCTAAAAATTAAACAACCCAACGAAACCACGGCGCCATAAAGGCGAAAACTACCGGCGCCAGTCTGCTCAATTGCATCTCCTGAGAGCCCCAGTTAGAAAAGCGTTAGAAAAGAGAAAAAGAATTTTCCTCTTTTTTATCGTAACTTTTGAATAGTTATTGTGTACAAAATTCATTAAAATCTTAAGAAAAACGTACGTTAATTGTTAGACTGACATCAGTTTTCACTTATCTGCTTCAATACTCTCAAAACTAGCCGTTACAAAATTATGACTTTTATTTTCTTTTTCATTTTTTGCTGCCCGCAAAAAGTACCATGCCTTTTAGTTCTTTTTTTTTCTGCCCCCAACTTTTAAGCCCCAATCGCTGCCTCTGCCCATTACCACCCTTTTAATTCCAAGAAACAGTGATAAGGAAATGACGGGGGGGGGGGGATATCAGTTGTGGAGGATGAAAAGCTTTGTAATGCAAGCAGTTACTAAGATATTCTGTGAAAAGAAGAAAAAAACGGAAGTGCTACGATCGCAAGAGAAATTTTTTGTGAATTAACTGTCCGTTATTCGGAGTATCCGTTATTCAGAGTGAATTACATGGAATGGCCTATATTGAGGAACTGGGACTTTCAAAAATGTCCGTTAATTAGAGGTGTCCGTTATTCGGGAGTATCCGTTAAGGGAGGTTTCACTGTATTTAGAATGACATAGAGATGATGTGAAAAAATATTGGACTTCATATTCGAATTCAGTTTCGAGTTATTTTGGTTTTACTAAAAAATTTCAAAGTGTACGAACACTTTTGGGATATATATATATATGTGTATATATATATATATGTATATATATATATATATATGTGTGTGTGTGTGTGTGTGTGTGTGTGTTATCTCAGGACATTGATTTTTATATATTAAGATTTGGCTATTTGGGGGAAAAAATTTTCAAGAGACAAAAAGATTGCAGGAAATCGATCCATTTTATGAAAATATTAATGGAATTTTTTTTTTTTTTTTTTTTTTGAATCTGGTGAATTTTGATGGAAAACATCGCTTTTTGGGGAAAAGTTGGAAGGGAATTGGGGAAATCTGGATTTGACCATCTAGCAACACTGAAGTAGACAAGACTTTTATACAGTTTCCTGCTGACTTCTCATTTCGTATTTGTTTTGGAACAATACAAAAATATATTGAAACTTAAATTTTCAAAATGCGTGTTTTTTTTATTAATGAATAGGGATAAAGTAATTATTTTTTAGAATGTGTAAGGTTTCTATTTGTTTTGAAATTAATAACCCCCCCCCCCCCCCCCATCCCTTTTTGTACTTCAAAATTTGGTGACAGTGGTGGCCGCTAAGTTTTTTAGGTCTAGTGGCCACAGGCAACTTGGGAAAGTTTCTTCATTTTTTATTTTCGTGTACTTCTTTTTCCCTCCACAAGGACATAAATCTACATAAATTAGGTAAATCAACAGAAAACTCTGCTCAATTGAACTGTAGGAAAAAAAGATTAAAAAAAAAAAGAAAGAAATGAACATTTTTTTCTTTGAATAATGTTTTGCCGCTCTATCTCGATTAAAAATAGTATCTTGATTACGAAAGAACAATAAATTACGTCGGTCGAATAATTCGGAAATTAACAAGAGAAGAAGTAATACCTTGGAAATTCCAAGAATGTTTTCCAAAATCAGTATTTCAAATGAATATTAAATGAAGTGATCTACGAATGTTTTTTGTATGTACAGAAAAAATACGTAAAATAGAAAAATAGTTGAGTAAAAAAAAACGTATTTAATGTATGAAAAAGAGAGAATAAATTTCATCGATGTTGCGGTTTATTGGCTTTTTAATGCCATCAAAACGTAAAAAAAAAAAAAAAAAACTGCAAGCAGATTTTGTCGCCGCAAATTTCAGTCTGAAATTCACCCTTACTTTATGAATTTCAAAAAAAAAAGAAAGAAAGAAATTTGATTGCAAACTTCATACACCACACATCTTTTTTGGCCTTGCAAACGCCGTGATCCGTGCCACCTAATATATTTGAAGCCAAAACTTTGCATAACCTAGTTTCAGGTGCACCTGAAACTCAAAAAAATTTCAAATATTTCGGAGATTGTCAAAAGGGGGGGGGGGCATCCTAAAATCTATGAAATTGATTTCCAAGGCTCCCACGGGGAGGAGGGGGGGGGGGAGGTCCCATGCGCACAGTGCTCCAATGAAATTATTTTGGAACGGGGAAATGTTTCCCAAGGTATTTTTTCTTTTCTGGGAGGGGGGGGGGGCTGGAGAGAGAGATGGGGGCGATCTCGTTCTTGAAAGTTATTCTGAAGGCCGCAGAGAGCCAAGGTGATCCCCTTGTCTGTTTTGTCACCGCTCCCCCCCCCTCAAAAAAAGGAGGTGGGAGGGGGAAGGAAAAAAAATCAAAACTGCTTACTAGAAAACAAGTACCGTTATTTTAAGTACCACAACAGAAAATACCAGAAGAAAAATTATCCTTTATTTTCGCTTATTCGCATTTTTTCCCTCCCTTTTTCTTTCTTTTTTTTTTTTGCGTCAGTGTCGTTAGCCCCCCCCCCCCCTAAGGCTCGGGCCCCTAGTTTCTGACTCGCCTGACATTTGTTCCCGTCGGGCCTGGTTTCCTGTAGATATTGATGGTTAGGACTCCGCTGTTGAGAGTCCTCCACAGAAATAAACTAAAATTGTGGAGAAGAAGCGTAGATATTCAGGGGTGATTGCGTTCCGGTATTTTACCGAATTTCCGGTATTTTCGGACGTATTTCCGGTATTTTTATGTCCGAAAATACCGGAATTATGTTTTTTTTTTTTTTTTTTTTTGTTATGCTTTTATCTCCCTACCTCCGCAATTTTTTAAAATTACATAATACTCATCAAATATACCTGCAAGAGCCTTAAGATGGACGCCTATCCCTTAAGATGTACAAATGTCAAGATAATTTGTATAACACCAGCACAAAAGTAACTTTGTAACCCATTAAAAATTTTATCAAATGTACACACAATATTCTGACTCAGAACTACTTAATACTATGCCAAAGGTGCACTTAAGTAATAGGGGCCAAAGGTTACCCCCCCCCCCCCATTCTCGCTTTGAAACTTTCAGGTATTTTTTGATGAACTCACAATCACCCCTGGTAGATATGTCTCCCCAGTATTGTGCTGCTACTTATGGACAATCACAGGGTTTTATTTCCTCCCAAGACAAGTTTCCCACACGACAAATTTTGAAGCAGCGTTATAATGTTGCAATTTCAGTACAACCTCGTGTATCCGGACTAACCGAGACCAAAGGCAATCCGGATGATCGAAAATCAGGATAACTCGGGTAATATGTCATTAAGCGAAGCAAATCCTCAAATAGGCAGACTGAAGGTTTATTACGACAAAAATCTTACTTCATCACAAAATTACATAGAAATACTTACAAGACATTTTTCACAAAATTTCATCGCAAAGAATTGGTCCACTGTCTGTCCAAAGATCGAGTCCCCTAGAAAGGCGGCAACCTTGACTCCCAAAGGGCGCACAGGTTCGAGGGCGTAAAAAACAAAAAGCACGAAGTCGCACCGTTCGGGCGCGCACTAAAGGAAAAAAAAAAGCAGGCTCGGGGTGGACTCAAAGAAAAAAAAAACAGTCAGCATACTGGTTTGAGGGCGAAAAAGAAAACGAACGCTCACAGGTTTGATGGCGCACCTGCCCACGGGTCGATAAACACTTGTTACAGTGAACGCCGGTTAATTGAATCAGTGGTTAATTCAATCACTCCTTTAATGAATCAAATTGTTAAAAACAGAATGAAATCCAGCTTTGTTAGCCGCTTTATTGAATCAGCCGCTTTATGGAATAAAAATTGCTTACAACAAATGTGATTCATACAAGCGGCGGCCACTGTATTTGAATAAAGCACGATCATCCAAACGCTGTATCATTATTATAGTTCAACAGCAGTGATGTTTCTTAGATTACCATAGTTTATTGTACAGTATTGTCAGTGGCGACGCTACTGGAGGGGGGGGGGGGTGACACCAAAAGTGGAAATTTAAGATTTTGAAAAATATGAAGCTAAAATGCATTTTCAAGACCCAGAATATTAAAATTTTCTAGGGGGGAGGACCCCAGACCCCTCCCCCATCTTCCACCTCACATCATGGAGTGAATACTATTCCCCCCCCCCTTGTGCACGCCCCTGCTGAATCAGAAGCTAATGTTCAGCGTACTTATAGTCATGTCTTTGTTTCGTTTAAATTTATCTTTGCGAATATTTGTTTTTTATTAAGGCTACAAATTTGATCTGAATAAACGAGGTTCTACTGTTCTAACGCTTTCCCAAATAATTCCTTCTGTTTTTTTCTCAGTAAGTTTACATAGATGGGCGTGTCAGGCTCCCGGTTTTTACCAAGCAAAATCCCACTGTCTCGGCCGGTTTACTTGAGATCCCGGTAGAAGATAAATTTGGTAATAGATAACGAAAGAAGTCTAAAGAAATTGTGGTGGATTATTTAGGATACTTTGTCATTTGAAACATTGACTTACAAATTAATATCGGATTAGCTTGTAAGGATTTTCGCATCAAGATTAAAAGCAAAATACAAACTTTAAAATGTGTGACTTTGATTATTTAAATAATTAAATTTCTAAAATAATGTTATTTTACACCTTTAAGTATGCATAATAATTTAGTAATACAAATTTAACTTGTGGAGTGTTGATATAAATTTTTTAAATAATGATTCGCACACGCCAGAAGAGTGACTTTTTGGTTCTTCAGAAATTTTTGTAAGAAAAAATAAATTAGTTATGTGGAATAACATCGGTTTATTCTATATTTAAGTTATTTCTTAACTGTTAAAAAAAAGAAAAATAATTTCTACATCAAACAATACTTGTGTGTTAGGCTCTAGGGACATAATATTGTTTGGATTTTGAAGAATCGCAGGTGGCTTTGCTTCTTTTTAATCGTTAAACTTTCTTCGTTATGCCCCCCCCCCCCCCCCCGAAACAAAATCCTGGCTACGCACTTGATTTCAAGAAAGAATCGGAAACAAACTAAACACGGCTGAAGATTTTTCTCGAAGATGCGGTTGTATCGTATGCCATTGCCATTTATTTTTTTTTTGGGGGGGGGGGTAAAAGTTCGTTGCGAAAGAAAAAGCGCGAAGAGGAGTTATAAAAAGTATTGGGCAACGTGACGCAGTCGACAGAACAAGAAGAGATATTGTTACACAATTTCAATTGCCTGTTTTGTCTTGGAGATTGTCGAGGTGAGAATTTCTGTTATTCTGAATATTGCATTACTAACTACTTTGAACTTTTATAAAATCTTATACATTGTGATGGGAATGCTAACGATTTCATTGTTGGAAGATTGGAGAAAGAGCAATGATTTGAAATTTATATCTGCTGTCCGTTTCTATTTGCTAACAAATAAAATATTTGAAATTGATTTTTGCAAGCGAGGCTTTGAAAAGGAATTTCAATTTTTTTTTTTTTTTTTTTTTTCTCCTCTCTCTTGATTCTGTTTTTGCCATTCGCAAAACTTCGTTGTGATTATTTTTTCTTTCCCATGTTGCCTAGAACCCGCGAAGTTCATCTTATTATGGGGTCGGCCTTAATGATGGTTTTTCATTTTAGATTTTAAATTTAATATTAGTTCTTGTTATTGATTTAGGGTTTGTATTTGACTTTTCTATGTATTCTTCTAAAAAAAATTTGCCTAAATTCACTGTTTACTGTTTGTAACCATGTTTCCGGATGCAGAAGTGGCGATTAGGACCAGGGTTGCCAGACGTCCCGAATTTCGAGGGACTGTCCCGTATTTGGAAAAACTGTCTCGCGTCCCGGGGAACTTCCATACGGCACGGCTGAAAGTCCCGTATTCTAGCTAATAACTATTTTACAAAACGAGACGTTATTTTAAGGGAAGAAATAAAGAAAAACAAAAAATTTGAAATAAAGAGCAATAAGAAAATTATGTGGCAGCAAACGCAAAAAATTATTTTCTTTTTAATTCGGTTTTTGTTTTGGCGGCAGACCATTAGGAGCCGAATGATTACCTCTCTCTTTGCTCATTGATTAAAGTTGGAATTATACCTCTGCGCATGCTTCGTCAATCGCAATAAAAACGATTTGTATACTTTGATCGCGACATTTTGTAAGGTTTAATGCTTTGTTACGATTGAATTTTTCAAATTAATCATCAAGAGATACGTCGGAAAGCACCCCTTAAAAATACACAATATCCAGTAATTGCCCTCAACCCCAAAAATACCCCCCCCCCCCCCATTCAGTCCAAGAAGCCTGTCCCGTATTTACTGTTCTTAAATCTGGCAACCCTGATTGAGACTGAAATGTGTGAGGGGGAGACGACTACTAAAAGCCATATCACTTTTAGTGGCAGCAAAAAAATGAAAAAAAAAATGCTAGGTTTTGAGAGCAGATGAGTGGTAATTAATGTAAATCTAACAAGTCGAGGGAGGGGGGTAACCCCCGCCCCTCCCCGAGCGCTATTATATATTTTATTTTCCAATTTAGAAACCAAAACTAGAAATTATAAAAAAGCAGAATGTCAAAATTTTCGGAGCATAATTATTTGTTTTACTTTGTATGTCTGGTAACAAAACATCATTTAGCACAAGCCATAACTTTCAGTTTATGTATTTATTGTTTAGATATTAGTAGATCAATTGTTTTATTTAAAAACAAGTCTTTACTCGTTCAATAAACTCATTACCAAGTATTTGTGACATCTCAAAATTCTTTGGGGTAAATTGGGTAAATAATGTAAATCTAGTTCATGTCTAAGTGTTTCTTCGGGGAAAGCTATTGTGTAAAAAATTCATCACAAACTTAATAAAAGAATGAATTAGATTGCTTATCAATCACCGCCTCTGCTGACAACTTAAGTTTTTCTTACGTTTTTGATGAATAATGTGCTCAATAACTTTTCCCGAAGAAGCGTTTAGACATGAATTAGACTTACATTATTCACCAAAAAGTATTTTGAGGTGTCACTAACACTTGGTAATAATTTCATCAGTGGTGGCTCGTGGGAGGGGGCCTGGACCCCCTCACTTTTTTCAGACAATAATTTATACATTTTTATTTATTTTCCTTTTTCTTTTCTTTCTTTTTTTTTCGTGCGGACGTTCTTGAAATTAAAAAAAAAGGACTGTACCGTGTTTTCCTGCGTATAATCCGCAGATTACCTAAAAGTTTAAAATTAATGAGGTGCAGATTATACGCTGCCGCAGATTATCTGTGCGTGTGTTTCTTTTTCTGCTTGTACCTTGTTTATTTTACATAGCTTGAATGTTCTTCTAAAAAGATTCAGGCTATGCAAAATAAACAACATACAGTAAAGGAAGAAGCCTTCGTTTGCACAAGATTTGACCGTTTGCTCCTTTCTTGACTCTTTGTCTTTAAGTAATTAACGTACTATAATGACAATTTAGAGAAGAAATCATCATTTTTAGATTATTTTTTAATATTAGTTTCGAATATATCTTAAAAGTTATCACTTCTTCATGTTTGTAATTTAGTTGCTAAAATTGTATGTTAAATCAAAACTTAATTTTTTTGCATCGTATTATGCGCCAGGGGCGGATTTACAGTCGATTCAAGGGGGTGGTGGTTGAAAACCATAAAAGCCATTCCTCCCCCTCTCCCCCGCCACAAAACCGTTATATCGGAGGCAGGGAGTCGATCCCCCCCCCTTCTTTATCCTGTCTTTTAAATACTAATCGCCCCCTCACGAACTTATCGCCCCCTTGAAATGTCGAATCTCCCCTTTGATACATATCAGTATAGTGTAGTCCATAAAAGAAAATTTTTGGAAGACATATATAGGAATACAAAAATTATTAAATTTCAATAAAGGGGAGAGAGGTGAGCTTAAGGTTCAAACAAAAAAATGGGTAACGCTCTCCATCCTCGACTACACTAACTGTCTGAACTTAATTTAAAGCAAATTTGTGGAATACTTGATTGAAATTAGTAGCGTTTGCTAGTACATGATATTTTCCATTCTATATTATTGGTTTTAGAACATGACAGTCACAGAGGGGGGCGGTTGCCCCACCGCCCCCTAGTAAATCCGCCAATCTTATACGCCGTCGTGGATTATACGAAGATTTTTTTTTTCTTCAGACCGATTTTAGGACTTCAATTTTTAAAAAAGTTCCAGATGAGAGCTCCAGTACCCCATCCTGTAAAAATCTTCAAAGTTTCTCCACAACTGGGGGCGAGTGCACCCATCATCTGGCCCCCCTCACTTTTTCAAGGTAGGAGCCGCTACTGAATTTCACTAAACAAGTATGGCTTGTTTAAGTAAAACAATTGGTTTATAATATCCAAACAAAGAATACATAAATTAAAAGTTACTGCTTGTGCTAACTGATGTTTCCTAAGTAAAACAAATAATTATGTTCTGAAAATTTTTGACATTTCTACTTTTTTTATAATTTCTAGTTTTTGCTTCTAAATTGGGAAATAAAATAAATAAATGAACCATAAAAAGTGAATCGCCGCCACTTCCCGGATGTGTAATTTCGATGGTAGGGAAGCGTCGAGAGAAATGAGACAGCTCTGCATCTATGCCGAAATAGAATATAAAAAATATTTCCAACCTTTCCAGTAGATGTAGTATGTAGTAGCTTTAGAATCTTGCTACTACATCTACTGAACATGCTTGAAATGATTTTTCACCTTTGATTTCAGCATAAATGTAGCGCTTTTCCCTTTCATTCGACTCTCGACTATTCTTCTTCACTAAAACTTGCGAATAAATTTCATCTTGTGCATTTTTTCGTATGCTTCAAAGTGGTGAGAAAACCTAAGTTGTATATAAATCTATTATATGAATAAGAATAGAAGTTTGAACTTAGTGATTTGAAATTTGAATGGTTTCGAACATTCAACTACTGCAACTGCTGAAAAATAACAAATGATGTCTAAAAAAGCAATCATCCTAATTATGAAGTGTTTTTTTTTTTTTTTTTTTTTCCAGATACCTGGAACCACGTTGTTCAATCTTCTGCGAGTCGACTGGAAAGCAAATTCCGACCATACAATGCAGTTTGTGTTTATGTTATTTTCATGAATCCTGTGTGGACCCTGTTTGTAAAAATGCATTCACGTGCAATGTAAGTAATATATATTCTTTCTTTGCTGATTTTAAAATTTTAAACTCTCTATGTGAATGCTTTTGAGTGCAGGCCCGTCATTTCAAATTTTTCCAGGGGGTCGGAGATCAAAAGTTATACTCTCAAAAAAACATCAAACATAGACAACTCGTAAGGGGGGGAGGGAGAGGCAACTGCCGCCTTCATAAGTGTAATGGAGCATTGCCCCTCTACTTTTCAAAGTGTTCGATTCACGTGTTTAAAGAGCTAACAAAATTGAATCAATTAGTGTGTGTTTTATATTTTTCTCATGTTGTTGTTTCATAAAAATAAAAATGGAGCTTTGAATTGGGGGGGGGAGTTTTTTTTTGCAGTCCCGTGTACCGAATGTTTTTGAGAAAGTTATTTAATTAAAATATTAAATGATATTCAATTAAATTGCGCAATTTTGTTTGAAAAAATTGCTTCAGGGGTGAAGCTCCTATACATTCTTTGACCCCTCCCCTCGCCTTTTTGGGACCTATGTATCGAAAAACATCAAAAACCATGCCCACATATAAATAAATACAGTTTCTCAAAGCCAGGGGGGGATTTCCTCCTCATGACCCCCCTAAATGTCGGGCATGATTGAGTATCTAATAAATAATAGGAGGCTTCTTGTTCGATAAAATTGTGCGTAATATTTTCTCAATTTAAATTTGTTGCAAAAGTGCTTCATAAGTAGATTTTTAGCAATAACCAAAAAGAGTGCCACAGGGAGGGAAGTTTTGGTGATGAAACCCTCACAACTGATTTTCAATCCTTATATACGGTAATGTTTTTGCATGTGAACTGTTATTTTCCTCGCTTTCGGTGGCCTATTTTCCTGAAAAGCTCGGAAAAGCTTGAGTTTCCCTTCAAAATTTTCAGGAGGCCCAAAAATTAAATTAAAAATTATTTTCTGCTTTGAAAAGAGTTTTTTTAGGTAATTTGAACAACAGAACTGGTTTAATAAACATTTTGAAAGCTTTTTTCTTTTTTTAATGAGAGCATAAATAAGTTACATTTCATAAGATGTGGGATGACATTAAAGGATGTGTGTTTCACAAATGTGGGATTTGGCCCAACTTTGCCGGGGTACCCACCAAAGGGGGTTATTATCAGTTTTATTTTCCCCTCTTCTGGAGAATGGGAGTCTTCATGGAATTGGGAGTGAGGGCGCGCATTGCTCTTGGGAGGTGTGGATCCTTGAAATTTTTTTAGAATTTATTTTTGTAATATTCAATAAATTCACTGTATTTTTAAAACACATGATCATTTTTTTTTTCTTTTTCGTTTCTCTCTCGCCCCCCCCCCCCCCCCCTTCACTCACACTCACTCCCCGAAAACTTTGAAGTCATGGGCCTGTTATAAAGTGTCAAATCACTGGGCTATAATATGAATAGTAATGGAAACGAGCACTAGATGGCGCCACTAATAATTTTCTGTTAGCAATCTGGGAATTTTGTTTTCAAATCAACACCTGTTTCAAATGATCGTATGCTCCGGCCTACGGCTGATGTAAACAAACAGCTGATAGCAACGGTTATTATTGTAAACTGAAATTTCATTTGTATGTTTGCAAGTGTATGAAGGGTAAGGTTTTGTTGTTTTTTTTCAGCTTCAAACTAAAAAAATCATAGTTTTTTATAATTTTTGGGAAAAAAAATCAGATTTTTTTTATTTATATCATTTTCTGTTAAAAATGCATGTCCGAATTAAGAAACGTTAGGAAAACGAAGTGTAAATTAAAAACATTTACAAATGTAACTAAACTTAAAAATGGTGTTTGTAAAATATGTAGAAACACATTTTAAATGTTACTGTGCCAAAAAACTTCTAATATGATGTAAACTGTTATAATATGGTATAAAACAAATTTTATTGCAAATGTGTATGATTAAAATGAAATTCAATTAGTGTAGAAGGATGGCACCATCAGTACATTATAGACACAGAGAAATGAGGAAAATAAACAAACTCGGTCAGAAAGAAATTTAATGCAAGTTAAATGAGTTTAGTACAATCAAGGAAATTGTACTTTGTTCTGGTCCATTGCACCTAAAAGTGAAATCTTGTTCTGGTTGTCATTGATGACTGAACCTAAAGAAATTGCAGTTATCGATTCTTCAAAGATTTATGATGTTCCATTATGCACTTGTAAAAATAGTCGAAACTATGATATGAGCAGCATAAGGAGTAAGCAATTGTTAATTTTATTTCATGACCCAAAACTTTGATTTGACGCCTAGATTTCCAACTCTAGGCCCCAAATTTGACACCTGAAGTTTTTAATCACATTGATTTTTTTCTTTCTTGACTCATTGTAATTAAGACCTGTGACTAGCCCAAAGAATAATCATAAAATGCAATCCATTTTGTCGTTTAAAAATTGTTTTCGAATGTTTGACAGATCTTTATAAATATACTATCTGCAGGCCCGGATGAACAAATTTTGGACCCCCCTGCAAAAAATCACCCTTTACCCATCACTAGATTGGGCCGTAAGCCCCTCAGTGCTGTGCTTCCCCCCCCCCCCCCACACTGGTCTGCGAGTACATAGATCCAGGCCTGGCTATCGGCATTTCTATTTAACGTTTTTTTTTATATTGGAAACATTTACGGTTGGTTTGGGTAAGTGGGACTCCTTTTGAGAACAGTTAATTTTTGAAACCTTATGCAAAAAAGTTTTGAAACAAAAAAATTTTAACTTATTGTTTTATTTTATCTTGGACATTATTAATAAATTAAAGTTCATCATTATTTTCTTAAAAAATGCTTGAAATATTCTTAACAATTACATTTAAAAAAATCAAATGAGTGTGTCACTTTCCCCGGGGCAAGTCGGTCACCCCCCTTTCATTTAAATTTAAATCTATCATATCTAAAAAAGGGGTTAGGAGGTTTTACTTGATAAAGTATCTAAATTTCTACTATGAATTATTTTTTTGTAAATCTGTCTGTTTACGAGTTATTTACTGTCTTTTAAATCTGTATGACAGAAAATTTAAACAAAAAAGGAAACAATTACATCTGTGAAGTTTATTGAATGCCTATAGGTACATATTTTACTTTTGACATATAAAGATGTGTTAATGTAATGCAGTTGATTAAGGTAAATTTCGATAAATGAGCCAAAACTGTAAGCTGAAAAGAAATTGGAAACATTAAATGGTCAGTGTTCGTACGTCCTTGAAAAGTGCTTGAAAGCGTTTTAAAACCTGGAAAAAGTTTCTTAGTGCTTAAATTCTCTCAAAAATCATCAGATTGTGCTTAAAAGTTTTAAAAAAGTAATTCACCAATGCAATTTTCTGAACATTGTTCAATATGCAACATCACGAAAAATTGCTTCCCTGTTTGGGATTTCAACCCCTGTGCATCTTGTAAATATTTTGATGTTTTCTACAACTGAAAGATATTTTGACATATGGTACCATAGATAAGTTTATTTTTTGTTTGATTTTATTAATTAACAAAGGAATTAATTTAGAAACCATGACAACATTGAACTTACTCGGATTTCGTGAAAAATTGCTCTTGTGTTTGAAATTTGAATTATTTTACATCCTGCACATATCTAAATATTTTGGCTCATCAAATGTTATTTTCGCGTATGCTATGTTTAGATTAGTATGTTTTTTCTTCAATTTTAATAAAAAACAAATAAATTTATTTTATGGGAAAACAAAGAAATTGGTACGAATCTTTACTAATAATAAAGCAGAAAGTCTCTCTGTCCGGAGGATGTCTAGATGTCTGTAGGATGTCTGAAGGATATCTGTAGGATGTCTGTGACGCGCATAGCGCCTAAACCGTTCGGCCGATTTTCATGAAATTTGGCACAAAGTTAGTATGTAGCATGGGGGTGTGCACCTCGAAGCGATTTTTCGAAAATTCGATGTGGTTCTTTTTTTATTCCAATTTTAAGAAAAAAACTATCATAAATTACGAAATTATCCTAACGTGGAACCGTAACATGGGCACAAGCCAATTGGCGAGATACGAAATTATCATAACGTGGAACTGTAACGTCGGTACAAGCCAATTGGCGAGAAAATTCACCATACATTATTTGTAAATATACAAGCGAACCAAAAGACCTTTAATTTTTCTATTACGGGCGAAGCCGTGCGGGTGCCACTAGTATGAAATAAAATAAAATTGTTTTTCTTTACAAATAGAGTAACAAAAACCAAATAAACCCGGTTTAAAGCAAAAAAAAAACCTGGTTTAAACAAAAAAAATGGGGATTTTTTTTTCAAAAAAAAAAAGTTTTTATACCAACCTTTCGCCATTTACTCCTTATAGCACAAATTTATGGGTTAAATAGGACCCCTCCTCTCAAACACTTATTAATAATATAATATTATTAATAATATATTAATGATATAATAATTAATAAATACATGAAGAATTAATGATCATAAAAAATTAATAAAAACAAACCTGGAAATACTTTGAAAAATGCTGCTTAAACTCGCAAAAAAAAAAAATCTTTTTTTTTTTTTTTTTTTTTTTTTGAGTAAATGCTATGACCTAGAAAAAAGTTCCACAAAGCCCAAATATGTGTAAAACCATTGTAAAAAAGTTAGAAAACTTTATCCATATAAATTCCAGTTTTAGGGAGGTGACCCACTTACTCTAACCAACTCTACATGATTTATCAAAATTTCACCTTTGTTCAATTTGATGCTCAAAAACTGATTTCAGTCGTCATTATGAGGCCTATATTTACATTATTCTTTTTAATACTGGATACAGGGTTCTTACGGGTCATGGAAGTCCTGGAAAGTCATGGAAAAAAAATTAGCATATTTCAGACCTCTGGAAAAGTCATGGAAAATTGAAATTTTCTTTCCAAGTCATGGAAATTTATTTGAAGTCATGGAAAAATGTCCTAACCGAAGAGAAAGTAACGGTAGCTAAAAGAGCATTAGAAATCTTGAGTGATTTAATAGCATTGCACATAAAAGCTATTAAAACTGGAAAGTTGAACAATCCCAAAAAAAGTTTGAATTTTCAAATCTCACTGCATAAAATTCTGTAGCAGCCACTCGTCTTTTTTTGCAATGTAATTTTACTACTTGGACCATTACTCACATTTAATTTAACATTATTTTCAGCACTTCTTATATATTCTGTAGAATCAAACTTGCAGATTTTTGATTTCGCCCCTCTCAAAAAATGTGATTCACTTGCATCCTAGTTTTCCATCCTTGTAAAAACTTGATTATTAAACTTATCATAGTTTATCTTAAATTGTTGAAGGTTTTAGAAAATGAAGATCTTTAGTCAGGCATTGGGACAGAAATAGGGGAATTCTAGTACACTCTAAAACAGTAGTACCCAACTTGCGGCCGGCAAAACTAATCCCTGCTACTCACTGCCATGTTCAATGTCAGGAATTAAACACAATGTTCTGGTATTTCTGAACCTATTAATTTATATGCATTTAAAAATGTGAAAATAAGTTAAAAAGTAGTTATGATTCTACTAACAGGTTTTGTATTTTTTTTTTAAAACAAATATCTGGTTTAGAAACATAAATTTACTAAAGAATGTGGCTTTACTTTAAAAAACGAAAATATTGTTAGATTATATTTATGGTTAAATGCGCATTTGACATTGAAAGGCAACTTATGAACAAATCTATGGAAACTCAGTAATAGCTCATTCAACCTTTGTCCCATTCATTGACATTCTACCTGTTAATAAAATTAAGTATTTAAGAATCATTGTATTCCATTCACTGTATTTTTACTTTGCTTTGAGATTTTAAATTTATGTGATGAAGACAAATGAGAATAGATTTTTAAGTGTACACTGATAATTTTGCAATTACAAGTGCTTCGATGAAGTAGTGGCACTCACGCAGAAGTTTTGCTAATACTTTTTTCTGAAAAAATTGGCAAATTTGATATTAAATAGTAGTATTCCCTTCTTGTAACAAGGTCATGAAAAATTTTAGGAAATCATGAAAAAGTCTTGGAAAAGTCATGGAATTTTTTCATCCTAATAGAGTATGAACCCTGTGGATATGAGCAAATTATAGATGAAATATTTACAAATATGTTTTGTCTGTGTAGATTGCTCTCAAGCTCTATTAAAACAATATGAAAATTTTGTAAAAAAAATGCTCATTGATGGTCATGCAATCAGTGAATCAATTATGTATGAAAAAAGTGAACTTTTTGTTTTACATTTTTTAAACTTAATTTCAGGGGTGGGGGGGGCACAGCAGTCTTTACACATGTATAGTACTATACTAGGACCAGGCTCGGATCTGAGTATCCTTATTTCGGGGAGGGGAGGAGGCAAACGTCCTTAAGGGGCCCAATGGCCCAAAGAATTGGAAAAAGCTAGCACTAATACTTAATAACATTCCAAATATACACTGCTGACTTGGGGTGTGTGGAGGAGGGCTACAGGTTTTGTTGCAGGGTTGCCCAAAATTTGTAGATCCAGGCTTGGCTAGGACTGACAATATGGTTTAAAAGTAAGGGTTTTGGCAGTGACCATCAATCCCCTTTCTGTTGCCCTGATTCAATGCATCAATTTTAAAAAAACTTACAGCATTATTTCATGATTCTTCATTATGTTTTTCAGTTGTGTATATATGAGCAAGCAAACAGATCTACAATAGAAACTTTTCCGTTTTGTGAACTACCTCAAATACTTGATACAGTCTCAACAATTGATAAAAAACTTTTTTATCCTGAAGTGCATCTTGGGAGTAAAGCTTCTTCTTCCGACTCTTCTGCCAATGCACAAGAGTTAGAACCTGCGGTCAAAAGTGTTCCCAGCATAGATAAGAGAATAACTCCTCTTCAACTTCAGTCTCCTGTTTTAAATTCATTGCTGGCAGTGCCTCCTCCAGTTCAAAATCTTCCTGACCTCTTTCTAGATGTGAACAATCAAACACTTTATAAGAAAATAATAGTTCAAAACGGAAGAGTGATATTTCCAACTGGTAATAATTTGCCATCTCCTGTTAATCCACCTTTAAATTATCAAATTCATCCTTCAATTCGTCCTGTTGTTGGTCAGATTCCTAGGCAATCTTTGCTTTCTCAAGCTGTGAATTCTAATTATGTTAAACAAGTTTCAGTTTGCTCTGTGCCCAGATCCTTCTTACGGTTTCCTGCACATTTAAACACTGCAGGGAATGTGAATAACCAACAAATACCTGTTTCGACTGCCACCGCTCAAGTTCCAATTCGCTCCGTGCCTACTTCTGCTACACAGTTTCCTGTGTGCTTGAAAACTTATTCTTCTGGAAATTGGAATGGCCAAAAGTTACCTGTTTCTGCAACTGCACCAGTTCCAATTATCCCTGCGCCCAGTTCGGTTAGGCAGTTTCCTACATGTTTGAACACTTCTGTTTCTCAGAATTTGAATAGCCAAAGTGTGACTGTCTTGTCTTCGACTGCACCAAACTTTCAGCCACCAAAACCGGTAAGTTCCAGTTTCGCCAAAAATATTAACTCTCCAAGTGAAGGTGAAACAACCTGTGCAAATGGTCCTATTGTGTCCGAAAGTTCAACCAGTGTGCCTAATTCGACTACGAAAGTTAGATCTGATCTATGCAATTCAGATGTTGTAAAGAGCTCACTTGCAAACTCTTTAATTTCATATAGCTCCTCGTGTAATGTAAATAGTAATAGAAAGCGTGCATTGGAGGACATGCATTCCAACGAGGAACGGCCAAAGAAGAACTTGTTGATAGAAAAAAATGCTGCTCACCAGAAACTTTTACTTGGTGCAGGTTGTAGTAATGACATTAACATTCCAGCGCCACACAGCACTGTTAATGCTGCAAATACTTCTGCTGATTCAAAAAGTAAAGAAAACCACTGTGATAGTCACAATGTTTCAAGATCTGAACATTTTGGATTTACCTATGATATGTTTTGCACAGCATACATGCATTTTTATGAAGTTTTAAAAAGACTTAGCCTTGCAGATTTACTACGGTATGTATTATTTACAGAACTTTAAAATACTTTGAAAATGTTGAGTTATTGTTTCAAATATTGTTTTTTTTTTCATTTGTAAAATTTAAAGTTATTTATTTAGTTGTAAAATCAGTTCAAATTGGCATTTATGATATGTCCTTTTCTGCTGTGGCCAGGTAAAGGGCAGTAACAGCAAATTTAAAATGTTTTTTTTTTTTTGCATTTTCCTCATTTATTGTACCATCTCGCTTAATTGGTTTACGCTGGAAAAATCGTCTTAATTCCAACATTCCCCTATTGTTAGTATTAAATCCAAAGCGGTTTTTACAGATAATCTCGAAAACTGATTTCTGTAGATACTGCCGTAAACCACTACTGCTACTAGAGACGGGGCTGATACTAGGGTGTCAGCCACTCGCGTGCAAAGACCTAATGTGCCGCCTCTCAAGAGCAATTTGGATATTTTGACTAATGCTTAACATCCACATAAATCTTTTCTTCAAATTTCTGTATCAAGTTCTAATTTAAAAGAGAAAAAAAAAACAGAAGAAGGATGAACTTATAAAAAGGGAGAAAAGTTTTACAGTAAGAAACTCCTTAGGTACAATTTATATTTTTGAAGAAAGTAGATACCAAAATTTACTAGTTGTAAAAACGCATTTTAACATCTGCCTTCGGTGGCATCAAAGGAAGGACAGAGGAGGGAGAAAAGGGGGGGGGGGTATCACCCCCAGAAAATTTTTGAAATTGGTGCATGAAAAATAGTTTTAATTAATCTTTCATTGTGCTTGATTTCAAAGACAAAAGAGTTGATATATTCAAGGTCCATGGAGAAATTTTCAAAATTGAAGTCAAAAATCGCATTTTTACGAACTTTTTCGAGACTTTAGGAGAAAGAATTGTTGGAGTTCTTTCCTAAAAATCTTCCAAAATTGAAGTTAAGTTGAAGCTATTTTTTTGTTACTTTAGCTTTGCTTATTAAGAATCTGCGCTGTTCCCGAAAATTATCCAAAACTGAAGTTTTAAACATGCAATTTTAGGTTATCTCTGTTGATATTGCTGGAGGGAGGGAGATTCGGTCATCTATCGAAAGTTTTCGAAATTGAAGTTTAAAATGCAAATATAGGCTGTCTGGCAATGGTAGGGGATCTGGTAGCTTTCCGTAATTTATTGGCACTTTTTTTAAAAACACTTTTTTATCTGTTTGGAAACGATAGGGAAAAGGTGGAACGATCCCGAAGCAAAATATTTTTCGGAACTAATATCAATTTTAGGCTATTTTAGGGAAGGAAAGGTCTTGGGGCTTCCTAGCGAATACTTCTAAAAGCTCAATTTCTACCTTTGTTAATGTTAAGGAAACTGCGAAGCTTTGGCGGATTTTTCTGGATATTTTTGACATTAATATCTGAGAAATAGAACTATAGACTTTTCTCCACCTCACCATGACGATTGATGGGGGATGCCTTTGCCGTGAAAAGCTACATAAGCCAGGCAGTTCTCCTTAGGATTTTTTTAGAAATTGAGGTCCCAAAATCATATTATAGGCATTGTTTGATACCAATGGGACAAAGAGCAAACGGGGATTCGGGATGCCCTCACGAACTGAAGTCAATTTCAGGCTAGTTTAGGCAGGAAGGGTTTGGTGGCTCAAGGGAACCGTCTAAAAACGAAATTTTGAGCTGTAGTGATTACATTGGAGAAAAGAGGGATCCGGGGCCCTTCTTCGAAAGTTCTTCGAAACTAATGTTTGAAAAACGCAATTTTAGTTTGTTTTTAAATGAGGGGGGGTTAGTTTAGGGGCCTCTCTAAAGACCCGAATTCGGACTATCTTTGGCAGCAATGTTACGGAATGGATTTTGGGGCCCTTCACCGCAGAAATTTCGAAAAAGAAATCCGAAAAATGTCATTGTACAATTTTTGATGACTTTAGGAAAGGCTGTCCCCAGAAAACATTTTGGATTTTGGAGCCCTCATTTTTTGGCTATGTTTGATTAAGTTAAGGTAGATCAAGTGAATTCATTTGCTCCTTAAGGTCGGTGGTTCAATCAGCGAAGTTTTCTGAAATTAAAGTTCTAAAAACGGATTTTAAGCCTTCTTTTGTCTCGTCAAGGAGGTCATGGCATCCTTTTGGGGTCTTCGTTTTGGAGTCACGCTTAAATTTGCTACCCCTGTATCCATGCCTGATTAACTGTTCTGTCACAAATTTTGAAGCAAAATGAAGCAGTTGTGATGAGTAGATATTTATGGACAATGGACCAACATAACGTGCTCTAACATTCTATTTTTCTTAAACTATGCTATGCTGTGGGGAAGAAATCGGCACTTACTTTGATAATTAAACATTTTAAGTTCAGCATATTTTTTAGACTTATTATAAGTTATTTTGTGAGCAATTCTTGAGGAATTTTGCTTGATTGAAAGAACTATGTGATGCGGCCTGCAGCCGCCTGTTTGCGGTGCACACCTGCTAGGATTGGCCCTGACAAGAGATGCATTGTATTTCTGGTACCTGGCTGATCTTTAACACTTGAATAATCTTTTGATTTTCAAAAGAACAATCATGAAAGGGCCTATCTTTTTATTCAAGAAAGTTATACAAATGAAGGCGTTTGTGTATTTGTACAATAAACATTATTTTCTTTTGATTTTTGGAATTTTTGTTAGCTTTGTGCATTCTTTCCCAAAAATCACAAGCACGAGAAATAGGAGCGAGAAAAAGCTCAGCTCATGCTTTCAACTGAGCAAGTGCAAAGTGGCTGTTAATTATCCATTATTTCATCTGATCTGTTATACTGATACCCTCATACCTGGAAAGGTAATATCCTTGCTCCAAAACATTGATTTTCTTGCTCCAAAATGATAATTTTCCTCCTCCAAAACAGTATTTTAACTGCTAAAAAATCAGGGTGGCGACGGATCAGGGAAAAGTCAGGGAACTTTATTAATCAGGGAAAAGTCGGGAAAATATCAGGGAATTTCTAAAAAATAACAAAAAATCAGAGAAAATTGATTTTATGAAGAAAATATTTTTTTTGCTTTACAAAATTAAGTATCCTAATTCCCTACACATTTTCTGCCAATTATCTGTTCAAAAAAAAGTAAAATTAATGAGATGTGATTATACACTGCCACATATTTGTGCATCTTTTTTCCTTAATGTCCAAGTATTGAATCTTACATATTAACCACAGGATGAACTTCCTAAGATTGCTTCTATGTCTGTTAGGTTGTTTATTTTTCATAGCTTGAAATTTTCTTTCACGCTTTCAATGCGATGTAAAAAGAACAACCATACAGGCAATGAGGAAGCCTTCATTAATGCCTTAGCTCCGTTGCCTTTACTCCATTGTCTCGAAGTGATTAGTGTACTGTAATCACGATTTCAAGAAGAATTGGTTTTTGAATTAATACTGATAAAAGCTTAAAAGTTATTACTTCTTTGCGTTTTTAATTTAATTGCTAAAATTGAACTTTCAATCAAAAAAACTTTGTTTTTGCCATGATACTATTTGCTGTCGCCGCAGATTATAAAGGTTTTCTTTTCTTCAGACTTAAATGATTCTTTTATTTTATAATCAAGTTGTATTCTTCTTTTACATATTTTGAAATTAACTAATTGTTTTTTCTTCTTTTTTCTTGCATTTCAAAGTTGTTTATAACAAAAGCTATCTAAGATTTTTTTTACGTTACATACTGAAATCATTTGAAATAGAGTTAACTTGTATACTTAAGTAAATATCTTTATTTTTTATTGTTAAAATGCTGTATTCATTAATTAAAACCTATGTTCTTAATTAGAGAAAAGTTCCCTATGAATGGATGTCAAAAGGTTTCATCTGTTTTGCATAAATATATCAATTAGTTATGCAAGAATAACTACATTACTTTTATTGTTTTACTATTACTTGTTATTCTTGTAGCAATTATTATACTGTTTGAAAATTTAGTTCAAAATAATTTCAATTACTTTTAGTTCTACCATAAATACATATATGTTTTTAAGAGTGATTTTAATAGTTTCTTAAAATTCTTATGCTAAGTGGTTTCTGGAAGTAAAGTATTTTTTAAAAAATTTCTATAATCTTTCTATTTAGAAAAAATTAATATACTGTTTCGTAGTCAATTTTTTTCCAAAAAAATTTATATATATATTTTTTTAACCATTTTGTTAAAAAAGTAGCATTTTTTGAAAATATATCTTTAGTTCAACAACTTTACACAACTTAAAACATTTAAAATACTGCATTTTATACAAACATACAATGGATTTAAAGTAGAGCAAAGAAAGGAAACCATTATCATTGGTAACGTAAATCAGGGAAATTTGGTGAACTTAATCAGGGAAAAGTCAGGGAACTTTTTTTCACAGTTCCTGTCGCCACCCTGAAAATGATGTCTATTATGTTTCATCTTGTTCTTGTATTGGTAATACAGAAAAACCTGTAAAGTTGACCACCTGTATAAGTTGACCGCTTTTGTCAGGAACGGAATTAGTCCTATCTTATATAATGAAAGAAAACCTCTGTAACTTGACCACCTCTCTATGTTGACCACCTGTCTATCTTGACCACTAATATACACCCAGCTTTGGTTTGGAGTATTGTAAAAAACCCTTCGTAAGTTGACCACTTGGCAAAAGCATTAGATTGTACTAAAAGTTTAATCAGTTATGCATCAAATAAGCAACTAGGCATTAAAAAAACAAAAAAAACAATGAATATTTATTGGGCTTATGTTAAGTCCCAGAAAATGCGCCGAACTTCATTAAGGAGTTATTTTGTTGAAAAGTAGATTACCATTGTTACAAATGTACAAGAAAAAATCAAATGAAGAATTTAAGTCACTTTTGACTTGTTATGAATTTTTAGGAATTGTTAATGTCAAGTAAGTAGTTTTTCATAAGCAATGAGACATTTTTTCGTTGGTCGATTTACAGAAATTTTAAATTTATTTGATAATTTACGCGTCATTCTGGTAAATAATCTCTGAAAATATTTAAAAACATTTTTACTTTTTGTTTTAAAGTAATTTTAAACAATGAAAGTTAGTTTAAAGTATTCCAATTAGTTAAAAAATGAATGCATAGGGCAAGAAATAACAAAAAAAAAACAGTTTTCGTTACTACCCTCTATAAGTTGACCACCTGTCTAAGTTGACCACCTAAGTACTGCACCGCAAGTGGTCAACTTACACAGGTTTCACTGTACTCTAAACTTGAGGGTTTTTAATGACGATTAAGTCTGGATAGCTACCTCAACAACTTTATAAACTACCATACTTTGAAAAACTTTTGCATTCATCCCGGAGAACAATATATATTAATTTGTGTTGTGTTTGTTTAATCAACTGAAAATATGTATATAAATTTTTATGTATATAATAAATTGGAGCTTTAAATTCTTTAACATATTGTAGAGTGGCCAAATATGAAA
The DNA here is from genome assembly GCF_026930045.1 of Uloborus diversus. NCBI lineage: Eukaryota > Metazoa > Arthropoda > Arachnida > Araneae > Uloboridae > Uloborus > Uloborus diversus. The sequence continues at coordinate 139,144,505 of NC_072736.1, forward strand.
GGATTTTCTGTGACGAATCACGAGTGAATATTTAGCCAAGGAGGCATGAACCTTCAGAGCCAGAAAGAAGTTCACGAAAAAATATAGGAGATGGCATGAGAGTTACCAATGAATAACAAAACCCTGTTATTCTCGAAAATGGTCATTTGACATAATAAAGAGAAAATTTCAGTCAGGACCCCTCCACAATGTGTTAAGAGTTATTGTAATGGTAATTTTTGATTTTGCTGTTAAAAAAATATTGGTCTTTTCTTTACAGGGTAAAGCAAGTATCACGTGCTTGGCATAATTTCGCTTCAAATAGTTTTTTGGTATGTTGTCTTTATTGATTACCTATGCATGTTGTTTAGATCAGACACATCTTTCTGTTATTAGTAATGTAACACAACAGTTACAAATATAATAATAATGTTATGATTTGGTATTACTGTTAAAAGTTTGTTTAAATTATCATTAGCTTTTTCTTCTTATGTACATGTTTAAATTTTTTTTTTGTCTTCAATTTTAATATCGATCATATTTTAAACAATTCTATGTTTTTTGCCTCATAATGTAGCATAAATTTTCAATGAAAAATTTCTTATTACTTTAAGAAAGGATGTTTTTGACTGTAGGCATTAATTGACATTCAACCATTAATTTAGGATAGGATGTGATTTTTGTAATTATTAAGTTAATTGTTTTGGGAGTAATTTTTATTCAGTAAATTGTAATTTTAGAAGAAAAGTTGCTTCTTTTTTTCAGTTTGTTACCTACATTTATACAAATGTATCCACGCAAAACTTAATTCTCTGCTGTATGTATTTGATTCATTAAAGCGGCTGATTCAATTCACCACTGATTCAATTAACCGGCGTCCACTGTAGTTTTCCCCCCAAATTTTCCAGGTTTTTTCCCCAACCATCCCATCTCTAAGCTAATTCAAACTTATGCCTCCAGTCAAACTTTTTTCAACACAAAATTTGTAGAATTGTTTTAAATAATAATAAACAAATAAATTCATAATCTTATACAATTAAAAACTGAGCTTATGTATATATGTATGTAACTATGTATGTATGTATGTCCAAGTTACTTCTCCTTAATGACTGAACTGAGCACCAAACCAGGTATTGATGGATTCATAATCTTCCCGTCTTTATGTTTGGCTATTTAACGTAATCCTCCGATAATAATTAGCGGAGATATCAATCAAAAACTATTAATTATGACACATAGATTTCGACATAAAGCCCATATTTTTCAAAGGCTTTCCTCCATTCAAATTAAGAAACCCCGCCCCTACTTATGTCTAAGAAATCCCTTTCATGCTTAACTTTTGTTGTGAAATTAGTTCATAAAAAAGTCTCCCTAATTTTTTGCATAAACCTCCTTAATTTTTATCCTTCAATGTTGATAGCTATGAAAGTATATCGTAGAAATGTTTAACACTTAAGAGTTAATATTAGCAGTCTTGAACAGCATAAACAAATTTGATTGTTTTTTAGTATAAAAAGATGAATTTCAGAGGGCTAGAAGTGAAGAATTGGGAGAGTTGTTGCCGAGTAATTCAACAACATTCTGCAAAATCTTTGGTATGCCATTAATATTTTTATTTGTTCATTTTCTTTTCTTTCTTTTTTTTTTTTTTTTTTGTATGATCTTAGACCTTCTTAACATGTTCTACCTCTTTAAAATCTTTATTATATGATCTTTCAAGTGATGCCTTTTTTTGGTTGTAAAATTTCGACCATGATTAAGCAACAAAATAAGAAAGCAAGAAATAAAAGAGAAAAAAAAACTGATGCAGAGTCATGTCCTAGAAAAGTGCTTTGATGTTACTGTCAGCCCCGCTTAATCAAGTAACAGATAAACAAATACCCGGCTTATATGAATAAAACCTCCCAGAACCGAATCTGTTCTGCATAGATGCAATGCTAAAACTCCCCGCTTAATCAAATAATATTTATTAGTTGTAGCAAATATTGTTGTTGAGAAAAATTTTGAATAAATTAGAAATAAGTTATGTAAGAGCAATTATTGACTTAAAAATATAAAACAGTGTTTATTGCCATAAATGGGCAAGAAAAAACATTCATATTCTTGTCAAAACATTTCCTATTGTCTATCTCATTTCTTTTGTTGTTGCCATTACAACAAAAAAAGCAATAAGTAGCGCAGTCGGTAATTAAAACCCACAAAGAAATATACACATTTCAGACCATAATGAATTGATAAAGATAAAATGTAAAACGTGGCAGACGAGGAGGGATGAAAAGGAGTTAGAGAAATGTTCCCAAAAAAACTTGAGTTAGCAATTCACTATTAAAGTATTTTTCAAAAAATATTGTACTGAAAAAAGGTGCCAAACAAAGATTTCACAACTCAAATTAAAAGCAACTTTATTGTAATTTTCATACGTACTTTTTATTTATATACAAATTATTAAACTATTTTGTTGTTTACTTAGCTTATTTCAAAAACTTTTTTATAGTTATTTCCTTTATATTGGTATTGATTACGTTTTAAGACAAATGTTGTCAATTTAGAATTGTAAAGAAAATTTCCCCGCTTAATCAAATAATGTTTCTTGGAACTGACGCTATTCGATTAAGCGGGGCGGACAGTATATGTATTATTTATCTTGGAACCTAATCTTATTTGGCTAATTTTAACAATCTGTAAAATATTCCTTACCTCTGTATGTACCCATTGATTACAAATACTTTGAGTGATCAGGAAAAATACTTACAAAGGGCAGAAGTGATCCCATAAAAAGTTTTTTTTTTTTAATTTACCAAGTCTATTTTACCCTTCTGTGATAATTTTCTCCTTCTAATTTATGCACATTAACTATAAGGTGCTTTAAACTTTATGTTAAGCAAAAGAACATAACATTCTTTTTTCTTCAGTGTGCATTACAATGCCTTTTCTTCCTTATTTACAGGCTTTTTTTTTTTGAACTACTAGGCTTCGCTTCCTGCTCGCTCCCGCTCACCAACACCTGAAGATTGCTGCCCAATCTTATTTGATTCGCACAGTTTTAATTTGTCAATTGGAAAGAATCGGATCAAAAATGCGTTATGAGCAGGGCTGTGGAGTCGGAGTCGAAGAGTCGGACTGATTTTGGGGTAAAGGAGTCAGAGTCATTAGAAAACATGCCGACTCCAACTCCGGGCTTCTTTTCTAATTTCATTTGCACTGACTCTCCTATCATTTTTTAAAAACTGACTACCAATTGGTTTGATTACATGTATAAAAAGCTACTAATGAGAAAATAACTGCGATTATGGCAATCAGCTAGCTTGAGTGCTTACCGAACTTTCTGAAGCCGTCCCCTAATTTGCTAGCTTTTTAACTTAACAAATAGTAACTGTCGGCAGACGGTTTTGTTGCCTAATATTTTCAAGTAATCACTTTCAAATAAAAGTAGAAATATAGTGTTTTGTTCAATCTCAGTTATAAAATAGTTAAAGGAAAGTAACAATTTAGTAAGTCGAGACCCGTAGCTCGAGTTGAAACTTTTGGGAGTGTTCGGCAAATTCAAATAAGGTCTGGCATGAAAGCACGAATCTAAAAGATCCGATGAAATAATCTAGTGTTTTTCTTTTTTTTAAGACCATTTCTTATGCTTAATTCTCCCTAAAAAGTATGGAACAAAATAAGTGTAAGTGATTTCTTGGTTACAACACTCAATAACTGCAGTTAATCTTAAAATCTTCATATTAAGGTTAATTCTAAAGTAGACTATAAAATTTAAATTAAAAATTTGGCAAAGAAGTAATATAGGTATAGTAAAAGCTATTCGTACAAATTTGTACACCGCCGCATTTTGTGTAAAATTTGCTCCTGACGTATATGTGCGTTACTTTCATTGAAATTTTATTAGTGAAATATAATTTAAAATATGTTCGGGAAATCTTTTCGAAATAAAGTATTTATATTTTATTTACAATCTGTGAAATTAACTTTGGGTGTCACCTACCAGATTGGTGTCACCCGGGGCAACCCCCCCCCCCCTCTCAAGAACTTAGAAAAAAAAGCTTTTTTTCTTTCAAGTTGCAACTTTCAAAAATTGAAAGCTGGGTTGGGTTTTGGACTGTCCAAAACTGGTTTAGGACAGGACAGGTGGTTTTTACCGTCCAAAAGTGTCCGAAACTGTCCAAAACTATGATAAAGTTAAAGGTGTGTAATCTAATCAAGTCGTATTGACTGCAATATTCGTAATGCATAAATATAGACATTACCGAGGTTTAATTAATGAGTTTATCATAATATTTTTTTCTAATATGTTATTTTAAAAAATATTTTACTTTAAAAAATTGGCAATAACTACTACATAAAAACTTCCTTATTCAACCTATACTAACTGTTCCTTTATGTAACAGTTGGTAGAGTTATGAGAGGAAATTCACAACACTACCTAGACAACTAATTTCAGTTCCATTTATAATTGAAAGGAATATTATTAAATGTGCAATATTTAGGTGAAAAAACAAAGCTTAATTTTTTTAATGTTTTTTGCAAATAAGTTTTACGTGATGTTTTAACAAAAATTATTTTTTTAATCATGGATTAAAGGACAAAAAATTGATGATTAAACACTTATATTTTAAAACTTGTGTTTTTCTTTTTTTTTTTTTTTAGTACATTCTGAAACTACAAAAAATTGTAACTTATTGCATTTAAGTCAATTATTGCTCTGTATTTTGAACACTTTCTTTTGCACATGCGCATAAATGTCGAAAATTTTGGTTTATGGAGGGGGAAAAAAACTCCTGCATACAAATTGAAATTTTTAATAAAAAATTTAATTTCTATATAATTAGATTAAAATCAGCTGCATAAATAAACTACATATATATTCATACTTGAACGTTCACAATGAATAAATATATTAAATAGTCAAAAAAATAATTTTGACACATTTTGTTCGGTTTTTGATATTTTCTCACAAAATATAGTTTCTCAAGAAATAGTTTTGGACACTTTCGGACACAAGGGCTTTGAACAGGATGATAAAAAACTTGCCAACCCTGCTTTCATTTGCACACATGCATAAACATAGGGAAATTTGGTTGCTATTATCAAAAAAAAAAAAAAAAAAAAAACTAATGCAAAGAAATGAAATTTTAATCAAGAATTCAACTTCAACTTCTATGTAACTAGATTTAAATCAGCTGCATAAATAAGTTGAATGTTCTCCATTGAATAAATGTTCAATATCAACAATTACTTCGATATATTTTATTCTGTTTTTGATGCTTTCTCACAGAATGCAATATTTCTAAAAATATAGTTTCGGACACGTTTGGACACAAGGGTTTTGGACAGGACGGTAAAAACCAGGGTTTTTACCCTGGTTTTTACCGTAGTGTCCAAAACCTTGCCAACCCTGATTGAAAGCACACGATTTTATCAATATGTGTTTGTTAAACATTAAAAGGGGGCAAATTACAAGTAATCCTTTTAAATTATTGAAAAAAAATGATAATTTTAAGTCATCTCAGTTTTAAACTCGTAACTATTGGAAATTTTGATTTTTAAATTGAATTTCTAATTTTGTATGCATCTTGGGTTTGCAATAAAATACAAAATGCGAAATTTTCATGAAAAGGAAGTAATATTTCAATCTCTGTTTGTGGTTTTTTCCCCCTTCCTGAAGGGGGAGAGGGAATTGAAAAAAATACAATAAAATAAAAATTAAAAAATCTCGAGTCGGAGTCAGGCGTTTCAAAATCCAGGGGTCAGAGTTTGCCACTTTCCTTCCGAATCCGCCGCTGCCCTGGTTACGAGTTCCCTTTGGAACAAAAAACACCCCTTTCCCAGGTTTTAAACTAACTTTTACTAACTGGTAGAGCTGTAGGTGCTAAGGTTCTCCCGTGTATTGCGAAACAGCTGTTGTGTATGCTTGAAGTGTCGCTTTCAATTTTGTGGTAACTAGTAATATATTTTGCTCTTTAGCTAAGGCCTGAATTAAGCTTAGCCTAGGATTTTCCTTTAAAATAGAAACCTTTATATATGCTGTTCTAATTAGTTGAGAAAGTTGGAACAAGTTGTACTTGATGCAGAATTTTTTTTTTTTTTTTTCAAATGACATAGAATTAAGGGGAGTGGGAAATCTTTCGTTCCTTTAAGAGGCAATTGACACAAAATTTTATCCTAAAAAAAATAATTATAAAAAATCTAATTCAAAATTTAAAAAAAAAAAAAAAAAACAGGTGCAAACCCCCCAGGGCTCCAAGTAATTTTGTACCAATTTACAAGCCTGTAGGTGCTATGGGGTCTCCTGGACGCAGGCCTGCCAAAGACTTCCTTTTATGATTTCTTTGACGTTACTTTTTTTTAATATATAGAGAAAATAAAAGTAGATATTTTAGTGAAAATTATATTTTGTCATAGAAGTAGTTTTGTTATTAAAATATGATTACATTTTTATTTTTCAATATAATTTTAGGATTTCTCTGGTATTGTTCATAACGATAAGGAAAAGCCATGGAAAAACTTCAAAAGATATTTGTCATACCTTTTATTTGTTGACGAAATGATTTTTGATTATATATCACCTCAAGACATTTACAAAATAGCTGATAAGCTGAATCAGTTGCAAAAATTGGAATGCCACTTCATTACAAATGTTTACACTGTTCCTGAAATGTAGTATGTATTCTCCTTTTGCATTATTATTATTATTATTATTTTCACTTACTAGAACAGGGATTCCCAAACTGTGATCCACAGACTCCTTGAGAATCTGCTGCCGCTTAGTGAGGGATCCGCTTCAAATTTTGAAAAAAAAAAGTGTAGTTAGTAATTGTTAATTTAACTAAGTTCAATTAGCTACCAACTGCAAGTATCTGTACAGTCTAATGCAGGGATCCACGCTGAACATTGGTCCTTGAAAGGTGTCCGCTGGCTATAAAGTTTGGGAAGACCTGGTCTAGAATTGATAGAGCAAAGTGTAGGGGGGTGTGGGGATGTGCTTATATAATGATTTTATATTAATGAAAGAAGGAAAAATATACGTAATTCATGATATTTTATGAACATTCCACTGCCCATTGTAACTCACATCAAAATTTCAGTTATATATTTCCTTATAGGAGTGTTATTGTTTGAGCCAATGTGACTTGAGTTGTGCCAATACTGCGGCTTTACATTTAGGCTATTGATCCTGACACTGGTTAATATTTCAATCAGGGTCTCAAACTTATTTTGAAAATATGAAAAATTTCAAAAATAAAATCTGGCTTATATATGATAAGAATATTATTCTTTTAACATTCTGTGTATTTGAACATTTTTTCTATAGGAGAAAATATTTTGGAATTAGAGGGGAAATTCATGATGTCTGTCTGATTAATAAATCTTTTAATTTTTCGATAAAACAAGTTTTTCTGACATTCTTTTTAAATTAACGCAAATATGTTGCACTAATTTTGCCTTTGTCTTGTTATTTTTCACACACTGTGCAATACCTACATTATACTAATTTAGTCTAAGTTTAGCTCAATTGACCATTTGGTTGTGGAATTGTATGATGAGTATGCATTCTTCTTCCATGTAGAATCTTTTTTTCACGGAGAAATTCATTTTCTTACCAGAATGATTGCTTAAACAGAAATTCACTTATTCACTTAAAAAGGGGGAAAAAAAAAACCCTAACAAACTATAGTTTTATCTGTTCAGAATCCCTAAGTCCTTCCTTATTCTGTTAGGACCCCGCATGATTTGCTAATATTCAGACTGCCATAGATAAAACCTATGGTGTTTTAAGTAAATTTTAATAACATTTTTCTAAACGCTGCTTTTAAAGAATAGTTCTGCTTTAGTAAAAATTGAGACATTTTAAAATGATAATACCATGCTCTTAGTAATCTCAAAAACTTATTCGAGTTCTTAATTGGTTTTAAAAAATTGAATTCATTCTAAATACATTATTGGTTGTAACTATATCAAAATCCATAAATTTACTATAAAACTGCACATGTTTTTTTATTCTAAACTAATTTTTAGTTTGTGGAAAGAAACCTATAAAATAGTTTACTTCTTTGTATAGTTAACAATTGTCATCATAACTTCTTTTTTAAACTTGGCATCAACTGCACGTTGAGATAATACCTTACTATCCCTACATACAGAGACAGTGGCGGATACACTCGGCGGGCAACCGGGCATTTGCCCGGTGGGCCGGTCATGTTTCGGGCCAATCAATTTTGCCCTGTCTACAAACAGTAAAATGTAAATACCACTACGTAAATTCTCTAGCTTTAATCCCGCTTTACGCATGGGCTCAAGCCCGCGGATGGAGAGTGCATGGCCGTCGCTAAGGGGACCGTGGGGGTGCTACACCAGCCCAGTTTTTCAGAAATAGGGCCGCCAATTTATTTTAGTAATGCAATAAAAAACAGAAAAACAAGGACAGTTTTTGTCCACTTTTCAATTTCATCGATGAATTGGAATTCACATTTACTTTACTTATGAATGGCAATTAACAATTGTTATGAATTGTAGTTAATAACAATTGCAATAAAAATGACAAAAAGGATTTTTTCAATAAGGCTTTAACAGTAAATGCAATCTTAAAACACAATTTGTAACGTCCAAAATTCTGTATTATGAAGATTATTTAAGTAAAAACCTCCTAAATGTGCGTTTCTAAAAAATTTTATGCGAAAAATAAACTATTCAATTTCTCTCACTCAATATCTTTCGAAGGGTTCATACCCACTGTTGAAGACTCTTCAGTTTAAAAATGATTATATAAAAAAAATATGATTCTCTGGGTCCGCCAACATACCGACCTTTTCTACCATTTACCTTTCCTATTTTTTTTAAATGAAAAATATCATCCTGAAAACCAGAGCTATGTATACAGAAAAATACACAGGCCCCAGAAATATGGTTTAACTAGGAGAAAAATTAAAATATAGCGAGAGAGATTGAAAATATATTGAAATTAATAGTCATACCAGTAGTTCTAAGTGTTTGACTATAAAAATCAAGTATGAATCGAAAATTTAAACAAAACTTTATCAAGAGGGGAAGAAGGAATGGTATAGCCTCCCTATTCTTACTGAAGTAATGTTAGAAGATATCATTACGGAAATAATCAATACAGCACCAGGCAACTTAAAAATTATTAATTAAGTTATTACAATCACCTTTTTTTTTTTACAAACAGAGGTTTAGCTTATCTTGTATCAATTGTTCACCATTAAAATACAGAAAAGAATCCCATCTGTTAAATTTTGTTTAAAAGAAAGTATTTAATTTTTTTGAATAATTTCCTCATATTTAAGTGATGTCGTTTACCGATCATTTTTGTAAAAATTAGTATCCATAGAAGCTACGGGACCGCAACATCCCTTAATGCCAGTGCCGATTTCTTGAACCAATCCGCCACTGTACAGAGAGGCATTAAATTTTCTTTTTCTTTACATGTGTGCATGTGAATACATTCATTTTCAAATTTAAAAATGTGCTCAGACCTTGTTTTCATTATGTTGCAGTTCTAATTCTTGTGAATTGGAGTTATCCTTTTTGCGATTGTTGGGTAGACTGGAATGGCTCTGGCTTGGATCTCCTGGTGGAATAGTTTTAGATAACAATTCTCATTCAATTCTGCCTTATCTTCCTAAACTAAAACACTTAGTGAGTATTTTCCTATATGACTTTTTATTTACTTATTTTATTTATTTATTTGGTTATGTGAGAACTATGATGTTAAGCAACACTATTCTAAAAGTTGCAATTGTCCAGAAAACCACTTAACATTATTTAAAACTTTTTGTCTTACAAAAAAAAAAAAACATTGAAGTGTGGCTAAAGTGTTGCTTGATCTCATTGAAACTGCAAATTTGTGTCTTCTATAGTAAATGAGTTGAGAAATTGATGAACTCTTGATTCTCTGGAATATGTAAGCGTTTTTCTCCTATGTAACAAATTTAGGGGCTACAACTTAGCTGCCATCAAAGCCTTTAATTCCCTGTCTCATTGTAACCTGTGATTGATATAGAAAAATGTAAAAAATATTTTTTAAATCTTGACACTTATTAATTAGAAGTTATCCTGCTTATGGAATTTTTTAACATTACATTATCCATAAAATCTTGGGCTATAAAATTTGGGCATCATCAGTAATATGACTAGTCTCTGGGCATGTATGATGTGGTTCATGAAGATAGTTTCTGGCTGACATTTTGCCTGATGTATCTAAGGCTTTTTCAAAGCTTAAGGAAGTGTGTACTATATGGATTTTTATCTTTATCTTCATCAGACAAAGCATCAATTTTGGGTATATATATATATATATATATATATATATATATATATATATATATAGTCTAGAGAAAGCTTGTAACTAATGCATTCTGAAGCACTAGAACTCATAATTTTTTACCTTTAAAACTTCTTCTGTGTTGAAGCTATTTGAACCTTTAAACCTTTTTATAGCTTTGCTGTGTGAAGAAAGATCATAAAAAAAATTAGGATTAATATGTTTTTTCAAAAGCCATAATACAAAACCTGTGCCATAATAATATGACTGTCTACCAAGGGAAAGAAATTGTACTTTAATAGTTGGCATTGCTTTAAAAAGGAAAATTATTCAGGTACAAATGTTGCACCTGTTCTGTAAAGAAAGAGTTGATGATTTAGATAATTTAGTGTCTGTAATTAGTTATATATATTAAAGAAATTATTTTGTTTTGTGAAAAACCTGGATATATATGCTTTAACTTTCCTCTTTTCTTTCTTCACAGACCTTAACTGGATTTCAATTTTCTTCTCATGTTAATCTGGAATCTTTGTCGCAACTTAGAGAGTTAACAACTTTGGAACTTGGCAGCTGTGTCAATATTGAACCTGTGGTAATTCATGTTTTGTTATTCTTTTAATTCACAATTTAAGAAATTAGAATGCTGTTAGAACCAACTTACAAAAAATTCGTTAGATCCTGGTGTAAATGATTAAATATCAATTATCTTCTTACTGGCTGTATGATTTTTTTTTTAATCGTACCCATATTTATATTTTGTAATCGTGTTTTCATTTATATATGTTACTGTAAAAGATCGAATTTGGAGAATGTCTACTTTCACCAGTGATTTACTGGAAACATTCAATCTTTTTATGTGAATGTTGATATTCACTGGATAATGTCGACATTTGCCACATTTTTGATTTTCACAGCAACAAAAAATAAATATATAATTAAATTGTAACAAATAGAAAATGGGAACTTTATTGAAACTCTTTACATCTAAGGCATTAGGCAAATGCAGTGAGAACAACAAAAGCAAAGCGTGAGTATATAAATGATTTGACTTTTTCATACAAATTAATAAAATATAATGAAGTAAAGAAATAAACAAGGTTAGTTTTTATTTATATAGATTAGTTATATTTTTATTCCGTTTATTTATTTAATTTCATTGTGAACTTAATTTTAGTAATTAATAAGTTATGGGTAGAACATATTTCTTAGAAAATAATTAGCTTTTGGAAGAATTAAATGTTAGATTATTTATTTGTTTGTGAAATAATTTTAAAAGTTAAAAAAATAAAAATAAAATCAGCTTAACAATTCACTATTCACCAGACATTTTTCATTATTAATACCATAAGTTCAAAGACTTTAGTTTTGCAAAACTATTTTGTAATTGAATCAGTTATTTTAGAAAGGACGTAAGTTATTTTAGAAAGGACGTAAATCCCACTAATGATTTTTTTCTGGATTCAACAAAAAGTGTTTATTTCATTCATAAACAAACTAAATTCTACAAGAATTTTTATAATCTATCTACAGCCATAAGTAGGATCATTACCTGATCTTAAATTATGTTTCATTTTGTTACTGAAATTAATCTTTACAAAAGTTTTGATTTGGACCTATGCCTTTTCTATTATCAGTAACCTGAAAATCTAGTTTAGAGTGATCAAAATGTGAATCAAGCAAAACAAATTTAGTTTAAAATAATATAACTTAGTGACAAAAACAATTAGTGAAGTTCATATGCATAAAATCATCATCTTAATAATATGTATCTTGTATTTTCCTCTTTCTGTTGTCTTGTTTTCATGAAATAATAAAGTCTGATGTAAATGAAATAATAAAGAATAAAAACTAAATAAACTGAGAAAAATGCAAAAGTTTTGCATGTGTATAAAACCAATCATATTCACCAAATACATCTTCCATTGAAATATTCTTATTCTGTCCTTCTCTTGTCTAGTTTTGTGGACAAAATTTGATGTACATATGAATATGATTATGGTCAAAATTACACTGAATTATCTTCTTTATCAGGTATTTCCTCCTGCATTATGAGAATTTTCCCTTTGTACTCAATAATACTGACAAAGGTAGTTCAGTTGAGCAGCACTACTTTGCAAGCAAGAAAAAATGCTCTTGAAAACCGTTAATAAAACAGCTAGTCTTAAACTGTCTCTTGGTGTTCTATCGAATGTTTAAACGTCATAAATGTTGAGAATTTAAAACATTTTTTATCCTGTAGAACAGGACGTTATTTTTAAATATTTCTGGGGGGTGGGGGCAAAAAGTACAGACTCAATGCATACCAAGGGGCATGCCGATATACTCAATGCCAGATGCGGTCAGTTGCTCCCTTCTGACCTCCCTAAATGACGAGCCTGCTGTAGAATCGTTATACAGTGCTGTTCTTATTTTGCATAGTGCATATGTCACTGAAAGCGTACAATTTTCTTAGATTCTAGAGTGTTAGAAAAAAATACATGAGAAGTTGGAAAATTTTATTCCGATACTTTTCTGCCTTGCCTCTACCCAGACCCATGATTTCAAGTTTTTCCATATTCCCCCCCCCCCCTCCCTTTAATAGTCTGCCTCTATCAGGGTAATGCTAGAGTGAAGGTTAGGGTGGTTCAAAAATACACGTAAAAAAAAGTTGCTCCTAAATAATAGAACACCCCCTCAATATTTTTAGACTTGTGGATAGCAATATACTAGAAGAATTTTAGCTTCCTATTTCAACTGAAAGAGGGTGCTCAACCCTCTCCCTCGAACTTCATAAGCTTGCAGAGGGCGATTAACAAAATACATTGAACTGAAAAAGCAATGCTTCACATTATCACACTAGTAATATGCATATGCATTACAATAAAAGAATTATTTACAAAAAAAAAAAAAAAGTGCTGGGAAAATTAAATGTTTCTAAATTTTTGGCATTTTCTATGCTACATCTAATGTTTAATTAAGGGGTCATTGAGCACAGTCTTAAAATTTGACTAAGAAGCTAAAACTTTTACAGCATAATACCATTAGTAAGTCTAAAAAAAAAAAAAATAGGGGGGGTCCTGGACCCTAGCTAAAAAAAAGTTTTTGAACCGCTATAGTGAAGATGCTTTTTGTTTTTACTTCATTATGCCAAAAAAATATAGTTCTATGATCACAGAGCATCTTACTATTCCTTGATTCATGTTGAGAGCAGAAACGGCATATGTTTGGGACTTATGCCCTTTCTGCACTAAATGAAAATAGTGGCCCAAAAAAAAGTACTTTGTTGTGTGAGGATTCACTTCCCTTCGTTCATTAGTAGATTTCTCTTCATAAAAATATGGTGAAACCACAGCTAACTTAATTGTGCCTTTTCTAAACAGGGTTCGTACAGGTCATGGAAATCCTGTAATGTCATGGAAAAAAATAAACCGATTTACAGATCTGGAAAAGTTATGGAAAATTAATATTTTCAAAGGCATGGAAAAATGTCTTGAGCAGTAGTAAAGTAACAGTAGAGAATTAAAATTTTGAGTGATTTAACTGTATTGCATGTAAAAGCTATTAATACTTGAAAATTAAACGATCTCAAAAACAAATCTGAGTTTAGGAATCCTATTGCATCCACTTCTATACAACGCCTGCCCGCCTTTTTTTTTTTTTTTTTGTAATGTAATTTTACTGCTGGGACATTCCTAATTTTGAATTTACCATTATTTTTAGAACTTCTTGTATGTTATATTCTTTAGTAGTTGGTTTAGCATGTTCTTGATTTTGAAACGCCCGCTCAAAAAGTGTAATTTAATTGCATTCGAGTGAATTTCAACCACTTGTAATTGTCAGAGGTTATCTTAATTTGTTGAATGCTTTAGAAAATGAAAACTTTAGTCAGGCGATAGAACATACAAATAGGGGAATTCTAATAGTTAAACAGTGGTGCCCAACGTACAGCTTGCAAAATTGATCCATGTGGCCAGCTGTAATATCTGGTTTAGAAAAATGAATTTACTGATAAACATGACTTTACTTCAATGAATGAAAATGCTGTCAATTTACATGGATGATTAGAAGCACTGTTGACACCAAATGGCAATATTTTTTTTTGAAATAAATTTACCATTGGAAACTTGGTAATAACTCATTGAACTTTTGTCCCATTCATTACTATTTTACCCTATTTATTAAATAATTATTAGACATTTAAACATCACAGTTGTATTGCATTCACTATATTTTTACTTAACTTAAGTTTATATGATAAAGACAAATAAAAATAGTTTGTTAAATTTTGCAGTGCACACTGATATTTTTTCAGTCAAGTAAGTGTTTTGATGAGGTAGTGGCATTCATGTAAAAGTTTTGTTAATGCCCACTTCCGAAAATTGGCAAGTTTGACATTAAATAGTACCATTATCTTTGTGTAACAAGGTCATAAAATTTTTTATGAAGTCCTGAAAAGTCATGGAATTTTTTTATCCGAATTGAATATGAACCCAGTCTAAAATAATCAATTCAACGAGAACTTTATTTCAATGTTTTTAGTAATTGAAAGATTAAATTGTAAAGATTAATTGTTTATAGTTATAATAGTAGCTCAGCAAAAAAACTAACAAAAACTATGTCTCACCAGGGGTCTGGCCAGAGGATATTTGGGTTCGTTAACGGACCCTTCACAAAAATCCGATCAACCAAAACGGACCTTTCACAAAATCCCGATCAAACAAAACGGACCTTTCACAAAATCCCGATCAAACGAAACGGACCCTTCACAAAATTCTGATAAACAAGATCGGATCTTTCACAAATTGTTTATTGAAGAGCAAATCTGATAGCAAAATAACGCATATTTCTGTGTATAAACCGATAATTTTTGGAACCTTTTTTGAAGTCAAATTAGAGGGATCAGCTTATACAAAATCGGCTAATTTTGAAAGAAAAAAATCAGCACTCTTTGCCATGCTCTTGCAAGCGATAAATAATTGCTACTGCCAAATAAATATAATGGTTGTTTGTTTTATCACAGCTAATTAGCAGCGGTGTTGTTGTAAACTTTTCTGAAAAGGCATTGGTAAGCACTTTTCTCCCTGCTCATGATTTAATAAAAAATAATAACATATCTGCGAAATGAACTTAGAACTGCAAAAAGGTAGTAAGGGTGGAATATGAATAAATATGATCGCTTCAGCTAGATAGGGTTACCAACTTCAAAATTATCACCGCTTAGCGTCTGGCGTTGAACCTTTATAATGACTTGATTAGAAAATATTCTCATAATTTTACTAGCTTGTCAATATTTGCGTTTTTACGGTGCGGTGCGATGTTTAATTGTTATTTTGAGAGAAAATTATATGGGTTTTGATTTTTCGATGCTAACAAGGATGATTTACTTTAAATCAACTCTTTTAATTACCGTTTTTTTTTCTTTAGATGTCTACATTTTGAAAAATGCAATCTTTTAACATCCGATATGAGAATCATATTTTGTTCTTTTTTCCAGCTAATTTCGCTTTATTAGGATGCAAATAAATGAAAAGTCTCTTTATTTCTGTTAGAACTCTCATTTCAAGTTTTTAAAGCAAAGTTCCATTTTCTGTTATGGGTCAAAAATTAAAATGCTGAATAGATGGTTTATTTTATTTTATTTATTTATTTTTATTTTTTTGCTTCAACTGTGTCCACAGATGTTAATGAAATGTTTATCATAGGAGTCTAAAATGCAATTTTAAAATAATTTTATCAAAAATACTTCTTTTACAAGTCGTTTTTATACTTTTGATGCCTTCAATTTGAGAATTGCGATCTCTTTGCATCCGCTATCGGAATCCGATTTTTCGAATTTTTGATGTTTATTACGCTTTAAGAGGTAAACAATTAAAATAACTTTTTATTTTTGTTAAAATCACGGAATTTATAAGTTTTAAACGAAATTCTGTGCTTTTTAAGAGTGTCTTGGGTCACAAAGTTAAATGCTGAACCCTATTCTGAATTTTATTTATTTATTTTTTTATTACAATTATTTTAAATACTGGACAGAAATATTTGTAGTATAATTTAACATAATGTAGAATGGTAGATAAATATTGATACTTGAGAGAGCGATGCCCCCCCCCCCCGCCAAATATTAGAAAAACACTCCAGAATGATATTCTCGACATAGAAGAGGAAAACACTCAACTTTAAGTTTAATTTGATGCAGTTTGTGCCATCTCTAAATTATAAAATTTCGTTTTAACAAAAAAAAAAGAATTTTTTTTTTTTTTTGCGAAATTATTTGATTTTTCACAAAATTTATTCATTTTTCACAAAATTATTTAATTTTTCACAAAAAACGGACCCTGTGAAAAATCCTGGACAGACCCCTGCTCACTGGTCAACCCAAGCTGAATCATGAGCAGAATATCAAAATTCAGGGTTATTTCGTGATGCCTGTTGCTTGAATGATTGTCTGATAGATGTTATTTTCTTCGGCTAGTGGATAAATTGTTAATTTGATGTAATTAAATTGTTACTTAAGCATCAGAATTTACTGGCAAATTTGCATGAAATTCAAATGAGGAGCTTCTTGTGCAAGTATATATGCATTTTTTTTTTTTTTTTTCAGATCTATGATTTAATATGTGTACTGACGAACTTGAAGCGTCTGAGACTAGAAAATGGAGGCAGCTTAAATGATGTGAAGCTTTCTAAGGCCATATCAAACATGTCCAGGTATTTCCATTTCATTTCTAAAATTTTTTGCTTTTATACATGTTGTTTTGACTGTTAGCACAGGAATAAAAAAAAGAGACAGAATTCAAAAAGAACTAAATGCAAAATATTTGCATTAAGTAATGTGACCCATCTTTATATAAATTTAAAAGTTTGCATGTTTCTGTTCTATACAAATTTACAACCTTTCTTACATCGCTGATAAAATTAGTTGTTAAACAAAATGTCAATGAATTTGTATTTTCTTTTTCAATCTCCATTTCACTTGTTTTGGCACATTTTGCAGGAAATTTGGCTATGATTTAAGTATAGATCAAAATGATTGATCTTTTTATCCCTTATCTACCCCTCCGCCCTTATATTGCAAAGATATGTAACTATCGAATTGTAGTAATCTTTACAATTTGATATATTGCACTTATGTAGTTGTCATATTTAACTTTTAAATTATGTGCAGACAAGAAATAGAATATTTGAGCCGTGTGTCAAAGAGGCTTTATGACTATAATTTTTGTGAATATTTAAAAGCTTTAACACAAGAAACGATCAAAAGAAATTGTCACGAATCTCGTTGAAATTCAAAAACTTCAGCTGACTATGGTGGGAGAAGTCTTTGAAGAACTACTTAGGATCTCATTCAAGGTATTTTTGATAGTATAGATATCTCTTAGAAAGTTTGAGTCGAAACCTCTGTGCTAATACTGACCATTTGACAATATTGCTAGTCTGATGTTATCCGCTAGGAGTCACTACGAACTTCGCTGAAAAATGCATGCTTTGTCTTAAGTGTGCCCTTTTGTCTCATTGTTTCATATCCCGCAAATTTATTTCAAAGTAAACATGAATACTACTAAATGTGTTGTACCATTTTGGTGACAAAAAGATCCATGAAAAAATAAGAAGAAATTAGCTTTCATTAATTTCCTCTAATGCAGATATTAGAGAAGATTAGATAAATATGAGAGAAAACTGGTCATTACCAAAAAAATATTTTTGAATCCGTTAAACTAATTACACTCATGTTCAATTTTTTTTTTTTTTTTTTGTCAGTTGTGACAATAAACATCTCAAAAAACAAATTGATACTTTTTGCATTTTCAACCTTGGCGAAACCAAACATTTGTTTAATGGAATTTAAAACAAAACAAGGCATTTCAAAATTCTAAAAGGTTCTATTTTTAATGAAAACTAATTCACCAAATAATTAAATTGGGCCATTAAAAGTTTTAAAAAATGTCCATCAAATAATGATTTTTTTTTAATGTCCTTTTAAATAACATGAAAATATTCTAAATGAATAAAAAGAACTTTAAAAGCACCATTAAAATGTAAAATAATCTGCCAAATAAATATATCAAATCATTAAAATAGAACAAAAATTTAAAATGGAAATGAAAATTTACAAAGTGGGAACCTATTTTGCAATATTGAATTTTGAAATGAAATAATAAGTATGTTTTTACAATGTTCATGTTAACTTTTTCATTGTCTTGGCCACTAAGAAAGCATCAAAATAGGATTGTAAGCTGTAAATTTACATTCAACAAATCTATTATGAAAAGAAAACATTTGGGGGGGGGGGTTGCAGAAAAACATAGGGAAAGTTTTAAAGAATATACATTAAAAATATATCCTTAGTTCTGATGTGCGTTAAGTTATTACGTGAAAGAAGTTTAATTAACTTCATGTAGTGGCTCTCTGAAGTTAAATGTATGATGCCAAAAAAGTTGTTGCAGGTGAAATTTCCTGAAAAATCTGGCCAGTTGACTCTAAAATCAATTGTTATTTTATTATTATTTTCATTAATTTTACTTCAAAATCAAATACTATATAAAACCTGGGGGGTAGGGGTGGAAACTTGAAGTAAAATAAAACAAAATTTCTAACTATGAATGGCGCTAAGAACTTCACCTATTGTTTAGACATGTTTCTCTGTAGAAAAGCTACTTCTGGCCAAATCTGTATTATTATGAAGGTTTGGGTTCGAGCAATAGGACCCTAACATCCATGGCCACTGATACAGAGCAATAGATGCAGCAAAGCTACCAGAACCTATCTCCCAGAAAATAGGTCTTTGGCTTCCAGTTGGGTCAAGTCTTGTCTATATTTCGCCTTGCTAGCATTGGAAGAAAGCATTCCCAGTGTTTTCTATTTAAAAATTTACAGATAGTGAAGACAGCATATCTGCACACAGAGCAATACCTGATGAAGGAAAACTCTAACAAAATACACTTGAATGACTGCAACAATGCTTATGTGGCATATTTTCTGAGAGATATTATGCAAGAACTAGATATAAACTTGTGAAGCAAAAGAGATCTTTATGCACAAATTTTGTTCTGAATAATAGAGCAACTCTTAGCATTTCGCTTTTTAAGAGCAGCTACTATTAAACTGTTGTTTTCCCCTAGTTCTATGCTTCATCTTGTTCATTTTTAGTACATGTTATGCCCATCTTTTATAAGAACTAGCATTGCCTGATTTTTGCCTGGTTCACAACAGTTCTCTTGTATGTTATGATTGCTTTTACTCGCTGTTATGGTTGACAATACTAATAAATGTGAAAACTAGTTTCATTTTTTTAAATTAACTTATTTATTTTTAAAATCTTTTTATAGTCTAGAAGAACTTGAACTGATGAACTATAAGGTTCCTATTAATCTTCCTGATACACTTGAAAAATTGCAAAATCTTAAACATTTTAGTATTTGGCCTGATACATCATCCGAGGTTGGTATCATTAATTGTTAAGATTTTAGTATCATATTGAGTGATTCTGGTAGTTTGTGTTTTTATTTTTTAATATTATGTAAATTTTTTGAAAAAAAAAATAATCAAAAAAATTGTACAGATACAATTTCTACTTGGTTTTGAAAAACCAAGTACAATGGTACTGTTCTTACAGATGTGATGTTACCGGTCAAAACTCCTTGACAGCAAAAAAAAATTGTTACACAAAAACCCTGCTCTTCCCCATATCGCGAAAACAAATGATTGGAAATCGCAATGCAGAACTGTTTTTAAACATCATTACACCCTGAATTTTAATTTTAGTTTTGCTCCAACTACACAGATAGTTATAATGATGTTTATCATAGATCGTAAAATGGATGTGATTTAAAAATAGTTTTACTTAAATTAATTCTTTTATTTGCCTTTTTATACTTTTGATGAAATTTCTTTGCATCCGCTGCAGGAATTTGATTATTCACAGTTTTAATGTTTACTGCACTTAAAAAGTAAACAATATGTCTTCCTAAATAATTTTAATGAGATCAAAAAATTGGAAACTTTTAAGCGAAATTCGGTGATTTTTAAGAGTCAAATTTCTTAAAAGGCAAAGTATTGAATTGCTAGCTTAATTTTACTTCAGTTTGATTTATTTTAAGTTTTTTAATACATGCGTAATATCTCTAACTGATATTTCACTTCTGTATTTAATAGATTTGAAATCTGTGAATTGGTTCATATTGCGTTGATTACAAGATCTATATATTGCATTTAGTGAAATTATTTTCCATATATATTCAGTAGCAAATGCAATTTTCATTAATTTCCAAATATTTTCAAAAGACCAATTGAAAGTTTGTTGTGAGTCATTTGATTTCAGTTTCAAAAAATGCACATTGTTGATACAAAGTATAAATAACATATGTATACTTTGTATATTTTTGGCAATGATATGCTTGAAATAACTTTTCGGACTCATAGTTCTTTTACAAAAGAATATAATTGTGTATGTTAAAGTTTCAGGGGTTTTAGTTAGAAATTGCCTCCCCCCCCCCCCGGATTTTTCCTTGAAAACTTTCAGGTATTTTTTCATGAAGCACATTGTGTTTCCATCATATCCAAGGAAAAGTGTGAGTAGTGTCAGAATTGTGCGGTAAAATAAACTTTGTCTGCTGTAGCATTTGTAACAAAACTAGCTTGGACAGTTCTTATTTGTTATATTAACTGCATTTGCAGTCATATATTTGCTTTATTATGTGCAAATTGTTAATCATGGCTATATCAAGAGCTTAATTTCTACAATTTTAATTTCAGGGGCCACAAGTAAATGCTGTTTCTTTAGATGCTGTATGCAAATGCAAAAAGCTGAAAAATATTTGTTGGGGTGTTATTACTGAAGAAGACACATTACCAGAAATTTTGGAACTCCAAGTCACTAAAGTTCCCCTTATGATAAAAGAGCTTACATTTGCACAGTTATTCAAAATATTGGTTGAAAATTTTCCAGGGAAGAAAGTACTGGTTCAGTGTGTTCCTAGGCATTTATGGGGAGAGTTTTGTTGTAAGCGAGAGTAATAGTACTAATTATCTTCCATGTGTTGTTACTGTAAAAATTAAATATAGACATACATGATGAAAACAAATATTTTAATGGTTTTCGGGTCCTACCTTTTGGCATGTAGTAAAAAACAAATATTTCGTTTTCATTGTAAAAACGCATAAAGAATGAAAACAAAAGATATTTTTCTATCACTTTAAAGAGTTATTTTTTTCCTCTTATGTGCCATTTGATATTTTTTAGTTTATGAATGATGAGAAGAAATGTTTTTCAATTCATATTTAAATAAGTATTTAAGTAATAGTTTTACTTCATCAATCTGTAATATTATAATCATTGAAAATATTTGCTAGGAAGTAAAATTTCTTTCATACTTATGGTTCCTAGCTTTCACCAAGTTCTACTCTAATCAAATTTATGTTAAATCATGTACAGCGTAGAAAAAAGTCAATGGTACTGAATCTTAGCTTTCTAGTCAAGATGAATTCCAGAACTTTTCCATTTTTTGTTAATTTTTAACATAAAAATTGCTTTATTGTATACTTATATGTAAAATGTGGAAATTGTATGCCTGTTCAAACAGATCATTCATAACTGTACCTTTTCTTTGAACATATTAATTCATCTAAAAATCATGCTTCTGGATAGTTTGTTTTAACTTTATTATTGCATTTTAATTCTCTGGTGATGTTAAGATTCCTCTAACAGAGTTTTCAGTTTTTTATATTTTTGTAAATATTTTATTTAAAGGCTTCTTAAATCAATATTTGATGCATAGTAAAATTGTTCTTAAAATAATAAATGAAAACTTCTATAAAACATGAAGTATTGGTTCCGTTTCAGACATTGAATTGCCATTTATTATTATTTAAATGAAGGTGTGATTTGTATGAAAATTTATTTTCAAAATTTTGTAAGTCAGAAACATAGTTGCTATGTTTTTTTAATTTTTTTTATTTAAACTAAACTAAAAATGAATAATATTCTAAATTTGAGCTTGTTTTGGCTACTTTATGGGGGGAAAAGTAGCTGTTAGTACTAAAATGTTGCACAAAAATGAAGCATATAATCTGAAAAGAGGAAAAGCTTTGTACAATACATTCAAAATGTTTACAAAATAATTTTTGAGTTATTGACGCCAAAGATTTGATGAAAAAAATTAAAATGCAGGTTATTGCTCCATATAGAAACATCTCAACTTTTGTTACTTGCTCTGTAACTTTGGTCAACTTTAAGCCTATTGCTAAAATGCTAAACTGTAAAATCATGCTGACTTTTTGAAGCAAAAAAAAAAAAATGTTATGGTATTGTTTGTAACTGTTGGTGTTGTACATTAACAACATGTGAAGAAGCAAAACTCGTGAACTTCTATTGTATGGTATTTCTCTCGTTTATTCATGTGTATATATCATGTGTTTTCACCTGTTTTTAATTGAATAAAATTTTAGCAGTTTCTACTTTATGTATCTCTAGATGCCAGTTATAAATCTGTTTACTGTTTTGCAAAAGTTATGAATGTTGACTGTAAAAAGAACTGGAACGATAATGCATTTGTAAATATGTTACATTTTCTGAAGATGTATAAACGCACATTTTAACATTTTCAATAAAATTGTTTTATAACGAAGCATTTTTTAAATTTTCTAAGGTTAATTTATTATTAGAATGACTAAAGATCTAAATATATGTACATATAGAGATAACATGCTATTCTCTATTGATATCTCAAAAAGTGTAACTTCCAAATAGTAATCCCAAGGATGATCAAGTTCTCCCCATTTTTACAAAGTTTTGAAGTACTGAAATAGCTATTTAAATTTCAGGCTAATCTGTAAGTTAGGAAAATTACTACTTGAGTAGGGTGTTGTAGGCACTTGAACAGCTTAAGAAACTGTAAAGAGCAAGGGAGTTGATAACTTTTAAAGGACTGAGGAATGATAAACTGACTAGGACCAGCCTAGATAGAGCTGGATCCTGTTGCTGGACGTCACTTTTGCACAGTAAAACCCCTCTAATGTGGACACTAACGGGACAAATATTTTTGTCCTCAATAGAGGGGTGTCCGCAGGATGGGAGTTTAATAATGTTATCTGCCTTCAAATGGGGGAATTAAAAATTGTCCGTATTTGAGAGGTGTCTGTTAGGAGGGGTTTTACTGTATTTGTAAGTTAGTTAGCTTTTCCTTTTTTCCATCCTCATTTTTAAAAAGTTATGTTTCTAGCGTTTAGTTACAGCTCAAGTTAGGTTTTTTTTTTTGTCATGATCAGTCTGTAAGGCCATAAATGTAGTGGAACGGCTCCCGAGACTTCTCATCCGTTAACATAATCCCTTAAGTTTTGCCTTCTACTGCAACTGATTTTGTTATAGCTCAAATGCAATTACATCCATAGTAGGTGAATCAGAAAAGAGTAACGTTTTAGAACTGCTATCTTGCTTTTTTTTAAACAGACAATATGGTGCAGTTATCAAGTTGGTATGGAATTTAAAGTTTTTCATTTTTTTTTTTTAATTTTTGTCATTTCTTTCACTATTTCTGGAAGATAATTACAGTACTGCGGAATCCCGTCTTGTGATATAAAAAAAGAATTCACAGTAAAATGAGTGTTTGGTCACAACTTACCATAGTTCACCTCACAATTGTTGGCATTCATCTTTGAACCCACCCCGCCTACTTCAAAATAGATTGAAAATAAAAGAAATGAGGGCTGTTTACAATATTTTATTGGCATGTATATAAACTGGTTGATTTTTAATGCTTGCCAAGTGCCAATAATAGTCTAAAATTACAATGTAGTCCATCTCACTAAGTTTGTTTACATTTAAGATATTCTCTTAAAATTAAAAGTTCTGCTAGTTTTATACCTTTTTTAGAAGTAAAATGTGTTTAAGAATGCAAAGTACTAAAGAATCATTTATTAGTTTTCCTAAGAGAAGCAATAATTTTAGAAGTGTTACAGTCAAGTCAATGAAAATATTTGAGATCCACATTCAAAGAGTTTTTGAGCTTCGAAAATATTGATTGTGATGTAAATCTGATTCACACACAGTGTAGCACTACATATGAGGTTGTGAGAAGCAAAGGGATGCAAGTGGCAAAACTAGAAATTTGGAGATCACCAGTACAAATGGTAGGTGAACCCTTTGCATTGATCATAGCATAATGATGCTGCCAGGTTAGGTTTGACCCAAATATAGTGTACTAGTTGACACAATGAATAACCTATTTGCAAAAAAGTAACTAGTAAATAACGTTGATAAAGCAAATTTGCAATTGACTGCAGACGCACCCAAAAGCTCAAATTTCTTTGCATTGAAAAAGAGCTCTTCAAACCCCAAAACCTGCATTTGCAATCAGGTGATAGTATTTTGTGTGTGTGTGTGTTTTTTTTTTTTTTTTAAACATTGTTTACGACTATTACTAGTGTAGTTTAATTTCAATATTCACAACTATTACCTGGTACATAGAATTTGATAATGCTAAACAAAAAAAAGTGAAAAATTGATTTCAGAGTTACTGAAGAATTAATATCCAAAGGAGACAGATCTTTCACCATCTTTTTTTTTTTTATTATTTGTCTAAGTTGTAAAAAAAAGTTTAAAACAAACTTCTTAAAGAAATTAATATGAAAATTTATTTCATGTATCATTTAACAAACTTTAGACACAATCTGCAACCTGTCTTTCTAACACCAATTAAACTCAAAAGTAAATTATTTTCTTATTCATATACTGCACTTTTTTTTTTTTTTTTTTTTTGCACAAATACCAGAAATTTAATTTGTTGAACAGAGCAAATTTTTTATCAGGCCATTTTTGACAGCTGTCTAACAAAGATAAATGACACATTTGCACTACATGAACTGTGAACCATGAACTGTAAAAAAAAAAGTTTAATAAATAAATAAACTTTCAAAATCTAAAAATGACACCATATTTATATTGCAAGTTTGAAAGGAACATGCACATTACATTAGGTGTAATATATAAACTTTATTTTATTTATTTATTTATTTTGATTACCGGTTTTTCACTTTTACCATTGAAACTAAAATTCAAAACATCAATAAAATTATGAAATATCAGAATGCTAAGTCTGGAGAAACATTCCTCAATATTCAAAATTGTTGAACAAGATATAACTTAACTCCTTCAGCACCCGGTACATATCATACAATTAGCTTCTTTTTATAAGAGAGTTTAAAATGATTTCGAATCACACATTAAGTAGATTTACATTTGATGCTGAGTGATGTAAAATGTCAAAGAGAGCTGGCTGCACATGTTTTGAAAAGAGAAAGATTGATTACAAAAGCTTTGATGGCCAATATTTTCAATGAAAAAGCTCATAAAAGGGGTTACTCTCAAAAAAATATATACATTACAATTTTTAATTAAGTAATAATTTTTAAAAAAATACAGTTAGAACCAATTTAAAATGAAATGAATCAAAAATAATTTAATTTATAAGAAATTGAAAACAATTTTTCATAGCACACAAAAAAATGTGAAAATTATAAAAAGCTCTGAAGTGGTTTTGAGTTCTTTCAAGAACTCAACAACAAGAACAGAAGTACTCATAAAAAAAAGCCTAAGAAAAGTAGGCCAAACCTCAGTTTTTTTATTGACCATACAGAACAGCCTAAATGGACTGCAGTCAAATCTTAAAAGTTGACAAGTATATACTCATAAAGACTAACAGCTTATATTTGGAAAGGAATCACTTTAAATAAATGCACTTAAAGGTCATGGTTTAATAGGAAGGTAAAACAGTAGAAATATAAAATGGATTTATTATTTTCAAAATAATTTTGTTCAAATAAATTTGTTCTTCTCATCCCACATGATGGTAGGGAAGACCCCAATTAGTATATCAGTAATTCATTGTTTTTATAAGAGAAGGTTTCAATAAGTTTTGTTCCTGGCTGAATTGGCAGTAGTTCTTTCTTCCAATACAATTCCAAGAAAAAAAATAACCAGAAAATGTTTGTTCACTGGGGGGGGGGGGGGGGGTTACTTTAAGAGCTGCACTTTTTTTTTTTTTCAATTTAAAAACAAGCAGAATCAAAAAGTTTTGTTTATAGTTAAACATATCAATAAAAATATTTTTAATGTCTTTTAGCAAATACTGGTTTTTAATGATATTATAAATGTCTGAAAATGATAACTGTGTGATAAATTTCATTGTCACTGATCTAACTACCTTTCAAATTTGTAGTACATTTGGCAATGATACTACATATAAAATCACATTAAATTTAGCAGTTTGAAATGAACACTTCAAAAAATAACTGTATATCTATACATTTTCCCAAAAGTGGAAAACAAAATAGGGGGGCTATTTTTAGACATTGTGATTGTTTACATACCAAGTTTCCTAGAAACAATTTAGCGTGCGCTGCAAAGTTTTTGAAAAAAAAATATCAACTTGAAATCAAAAAAGAGGTTATAAAATCATTTCAAAATCTACAATATAAATTAAAGACAAACTAAGAAATAAAGCTCTGCAGTTTTTCTGCTGTTCGCTGAAATAAAAAGAAAAAACACCAGTAACAATGCTGTATGAAACAAGTTCTTTTAAGAATGTTTATACATTAAATTAATGATTAAAAAAGATCACTTTCATTTCAATAAAGTTTCAATATTTTTCAGTAACAAATTCTCAATTTCTAATGTAATAAAACTTGGTTATTGAGTTGCTTTAGTGGTAGTTGTTCCTTTCTTCTTATCTTTCTTCTTTAAACCATCCATGTTACCTTTTAATAAATTTGAATATGCCTGGAAAAACAAAACAGTATTTTTTAAATGAAAGATCTAAATTATTTCACCAAATCAAAATTGATTGCCTAAATTTGCTTATGCAAAACTAGATTTTAAATTTTTTTTCTTATTGTTGCTTGGAATTTAGGATACAAAACCATATTTTAACCTGTGCAACATTTTATGTACTGTACCAAGTAGCAGCAGCTTATTGCCTTTAGCTTTTTTCTGCTAGAGCCGCTCATAGAAGGCAAATGCAGTGCGTCACTCGCTGCAGCCATTCTGAGATAGCAAAAGCCAAGTGTAAGAAATAGTACAAATACCTCAGCAATGAAAAAGTAGATATTAGCAATGTATGCAATATTTTAATGTTTTGTTTTATTTTAGTAGCAATTTTACAAATTGAAATAGCATAGTGTAATAGAATAAATCTTTCAAATTAATTTACAGCTCAGATTATTCTACACATTAAAATCTCTATGTCTAATTGATAAACATCAAAAAAAGGGTAACTGATCTATAGAACACAGATTAACTTCCAAATAATATTATTTTCAGTTTTGAAACTTTCTCTCATTATAAATCAAGTGCTTTTCACTGAAATGCTTTGGTATACAAGTAAAGAAAAAGAAAAATAGTTCAAGTAATTTTATACTCCCAACCAACAATAATTTTACACTCCCTTCTCATCCAGAAGCTTTTTTTTTTTTTTTTTGTTACTGAAAAAGGGGATTTTTGTAACACTGAAACACATAACACATACAGTAGTGTCAACTTACATGTACTGCAATGGCACGACCCTTATGGGTGATTGAACTCGAGTTCGAAAGTCTAGAAAATCGCTAAAGTAAAATAACACATTCTTACATGCTAATAACAAATTCTTTTCCCCTTCATTTCCTTAGGAGTGCAAAAATATGCTTTTCCCTCTGGCAGACACTGAAGGAAAAAGACACACTGTCTGCATATATCGTCGCTTCACAGCAACAGTAGGATAGCATTCCTGGGATTAGATGTCTTACTGTTGTTCTGAGGTGACGATATAACTACTTTGTACAATAGTTAATGCATGCATTTTAGTCATATTATTCTATTTAAAAAAATCTATATAAACATGGAGATTGTTTCCACCAAGGGAAAAATTGTTTTTAGATACCTACTTGCAAAAAGGGAACATTTTACTGAGACAACATTTATACCAGAACCATAGGGAAAAGGCAAATGAATTCATTTATTTTAAAAGAAATAATCAATTCACTTTAGAAAACTTACTAATTGGAATTTGTTGACATCTTTAGCATTTACCTACAATAAAAATTTAGAAATTTTAATTTTAAACAGTTTAATTATTTAATAAACATATACTCTTCTGAGTTACACGATTTGTTGTATATTACTACAAAAATAAAAGTAAATAATACAATGTACAGTTATAAAGAAATCATAAAACACAATAAAAGTAAAGCTTTAAATACAATTTAGACAGACATTTCCTTAAATTTAAATACAATATAAAAAAAGAAATCAACCCTTTTTATTTGGAATTAGACCAAAAAGTGAACAAAAACCATATCCTATGAACATGTTTTAGCTTTTCTTCATATTCTCTTAGTTATGAAGAAAAGCTAAAACATGTTAGTATTAAGTTAGCCTCTCTAAGAACCTCTAGTTAGAGGTGTAAAATTTACAGAAATTTAAAGGCGATGGGGGGAAAAAAGCTTTTTTCTGTGTTTCTGGAAAAATCTAACATTTTATACAACTAAAGATGAGGTTTCTTAACAGAAGTTATATTTCCTTACATGGAAGATAAAGTGTTAAACAATAAAAAATATGTACAATCCATATACATATACAGTGGTGGTAAAAAAAAAATTGCATCACCCGCGGAATCCAAATATTTTTAGCATTTATAAGTAATTATGAAATATTTAACGGTTCTTGCATCAAATAACACGAATTAACATCGGTACATGACGGAGGCTTTTGTTTAAGATTTTATTATCCTTCTAACTGTATAAAAAAACAGTTGAACGTTCGACGCATTCATTTACGATCTGGACTTATGAGTTGAAGTATGTCGAAATACGTTCAACTGACACCACGAAGGAAGAGCGTTGCTGTTGCATTGGACAAAGAAGGATTGTCCTCATGTTCCATAGCAAAAAGAATAAACTGTTCGCAATCTCGACAGTTGTTCGACTACTGAATAAGCTAAAGAACATCAGAAGCACATTAAGAAAGAGTGGCAGTGGTCGTCCACAAATATCCAATGCAGCGCAAAACAGGTATTTGATACGACTCAGTCTTCAGAACAGACAATCACCTTCCACAAACCTTAGAACAGCATGGGAAAACGAATCGGGAGTTCATGAATCCACATCTACTGTACGAAAACGACTGCGTGGTGCGGGTTTGGTGGCACATTGACCACGAAAGAAGCCATTGTTGACCAAAAAAAATGAGGAAACAGCGTCTATATAGACTGGGCAAAAGCTCACCAAGGGTGGACCATCAATCAATGGAAATCAGTTGTGTTTTCGGACGAGTCCAAATTCAATCTGCACGGGTCTGATGGACAGCACTCAATTAGACACCGCAAAGAAGAGGAATATCATCCCGACTGCATTCAAGTCGAGCATCCCATATCCCAGATGATTTGGGGATATATTTCTGATCAAGGAGTTGGTGGGTTTCACTTTGTGTAAGGAACAGTAAACGCTCAGGTGTATATTTGTATTTTGGAGGAATTGGTTCCTACTATCCGGGATCACTTTACTTCAGTTCCAAACGTCATTTTCCAGGATGATTCTGCTCTGTGCCATAGGGCAAAATTGGTAAGTAACAATTTAAAAACCTTTATCCTGCCGTTAGACTTAAATTGACATGGGGTTAAGTAATTTTTTTTCTCTAAACTCACACACAGGTTCAGAAATGGAAAAATGAGCGTGGGGTCAGAAGTTTGCCTTGGCCCGGAAACAACCCCCGATCTAAAATTGTTGGAATAGAATGCGTGTAGAAGTGATGAAATACAAGCCAACATCACTTGCAAAACTCCGTGATTCAATAATTCATGTCTGGCACCATAAACTCAGTAAAGAGTACATTCAATCACTCATTCGTTCAATGCCCCGTAAATGTCAAGCTGTCATTAAAGCTAGAGGCTGACCAACAAAATATTAGGTTATATTTTATGATGTTCAAACATTTCCATGTTACTTTTGTTTATTTTTGAACAGAAAGAATGTTACAATTAAAACCTTACGGCAGGTTGGCGTGTTATGTTCATGAAGAAAACAAAGTTACACAAAAGTGACACATTTATTCAAACATTTTTGGACAATATAAGAAGGGAAAGGAAAATGGTAAAAATTCCAAAGATTATCTACACGTGATTCGTACGAGTTCGAGGCGCGAGTAACATGACGCAATGACAAGACGTAGCGCTTCACTTCACTTCAATAGCAAAAAGTTGAGCTGTCAATATTTGTTGCCGCAACCTCTACTACTTTTTCGTCATCCACTCGGCAACATGAATGCACTTCACATTGTACTTGTCACAGTTTTGTCCATGTATTTCCATAAATAAAATAAACAATGATCGTATTCCTGCAGTTAAATGTTTATTTTATAAGTTTTGCAGAATTTCACATACATTCATCATTAATCGGTTGACCAAAACTTCTCAAATATCCCATTGTTGTGAAAATACGAGGGTGATGCAATTTTCTTTACCAGCACTGCATTTTAATTCTTAACAGACATATACGTAAAACTTTCACAATTAAAAAATTAGCCTTTATGTTTCATAACTGTAAGTTAGATTTCCTTGTTCAAAATACCAAAAACTAGACAAATAATCATTCAACCAGTAATTGCTTTGCATGAGAAGGTTTACATGAGTTAAAACTTCAGTTTTCAAGATCTCTCAGCAGCATTGGTTTAAGACAAAAAGAATTTATTTTTAAATTAATTAAACTTCAGAATTTTGACATAAAAGTTACAAACTCAAAGCAAGTGTTTACATGTATTTTTAAGTCAATAGGAAAATAAATTTTTGGGCAGAAAGTTGTCAGCTTTTTAAAAACGTTGACAAGAATTAATACACTTGAGGTAATTTTGAGTTCATGAAAATAAAATACCTGAAAGTTTTTAAAACAAAATTGTGGAGGGAATTGCCACAATATTTCACAGGTATAAGAATTTTTGTATGACATCATAAAAAGGGGGGGGGGGAGTCTAACTATAAGTAATTGTTGTATCATCATAGTAAGAACAACAAACCTCATAAGATGTACTCACTAATTTTACTAAACAGAAAACAATGCCTTTAATAACAAGAGTTCAATGTGTGCACCATACGTTGCTAAACAATACTCATGTCCATCCCATGTCCACAAACAGTACATACATTGAGCTCAAGTAATAAAAAATGAAATTAAGCAAACAATTCAACATTTAACTTTTTGATGCTGTTAAAAAGCATGGAATTTCATTGAAAACCTTTAAAATTTTATGATTTGGATACAATTAAAGAAATTGTACTTATTCACCTTTCAACAAAGCGCAATAAACATCAAAAATGACTAAAATTCAATTCCCATAGCGGATGCAAAAAAGATTGCAATTTTCAAAATGCAGCTGTCAAAAGAATAAAATCGGCAGAGAAAAGAATTTATTTAAGTAACATTTTTGGAATAGCAGTTTAAACATGTAAGATAAACAGAACTGAAGTCTTAACAGAACTGAAGCAAATATGGAATTAAATCAACAATTCAATTTTTAATTTTTGCCAGAGTTTTTTGCTCATATAAAGAGCATAAAATTTCACTTGAATATTTTCAGTTTATGATTTCAATATATTTAAAAAGAAGTTTCATTTTTTTGCCCCTAAACAAAATATATTAAGAAAAATGAGAAAAAAGTGATTCTCAGATAAGATGTAGAGATTGTTTTTCAAAATGAAGGCATCAAATCTTTAAAAACGGAGACCAAACAGACAACTGGGGTGGCCCGCTTCACAAAGTTCTGTGTTCTTAAAAAAATAATCGAAAAACGTAACGTTTTTC
The DNA here is from genome assembly GCF_026930045.1 of Uloborus diversus. NCBI lineage: Eukaryota > Metazoa > Arthropoda > Arachnida > Araneae > Uloboridae > Uloborus > Uloborus diversus. The sequence continues at coordinate 139,176,558 of NC_072736.1, forward strand.
TTTTTTTTTAATGTGGGATGATGATACATATTTAATGAAACTCATGGTAGAAAATCATACTACTCAATTTTTTGATGAGATAAAAAATGAAAGTTAGAAAGTGGACCAATGTGCCACAACTCCCCCTACATATTTTAAAATTTGAAACAGAACCATTGTCAACTTACTACAGTGCTAATTTTCTTGTTTCCAACATGTGCTCTGATTAAACATTTATATTCAGAAACTGCTGGCAAGGGGACTGAAGTTGGCCTTGACAGATTCGGCTTGGGTCTATTTCTCCCATCATCTAAACATAAAAGGTAAAATGAAAATGCTGTAAGTTGATGTTGGTGACATTTGAACATTTCAATTCATAGCAATTTTATTACAAAATATTAGAGATGTTTTACCAACTTGGCAACATTTTTGAGCTTATGCCAACATGTTTGGATCACTTTTGAAGAAAATTACTAAAATTTCAACTTATACACACTATTGAGCTTGCATTCATAAATATATAGTAATTGAATATGTATTAAAAAGAAAAAATTCCTTCTCCTTTAAAAAATATATATGCAGCCAATATGCAATAGTTTGAATCTAGCAAGACCAAAGAAAAACTTCTACTAACCACTAATTTCAATTTCCAACATTTTAGTAAAGAAAACGACATTATAATTAATGCACAGATAATTGATAAAGTTACAGAATGTATGAATTGTTTTATTAAAGAAAATATCCAGTTTAAAATAAAACTTTGAGGTCAAAAACAAATCTTACTTTTAATGAAATAAGCATTTTCATTGTTTAAAGATTGATCTTAACATAATTCTACGTTGCAAAGAAACAGTTTTGTGATTTGTCAAAGAGTAAATCGTCAAGCTTTATTAAAAATGCTTCATCTTCAACAGTTATTTGAGTTTTCTTCAGTACTTTAAATGAATTCCTTGTGGCAAACTTTGATGCTTCAATCAAATTTTATAAAGTCGTACTATTTGAATTTAGTCTGTACAGATGAAAATTCGCAAAAATTTTCTGCTCGTGAAAGGACAAATATCTTTATTTTCGCGAAAATAAGTGCTTATACGGTACATAATTAAGTATTTTTTTGAACTATAATTAATAAGGTAAATTTTTTAAAAGTGGGGAATTGTGTTTCATTGAAAAAGCCACTTACAGAAGCTGTTCCTTATTGAAACTTCCACAATCGACATGCGACAACTAAGTGCAAGCAATACAACAAGAGGAATGACAGTAACTCTTATGATGTAGCTCTTACAGAAATTGCAAGAGAAGTTGAAAGAATTTTTATTTTTACTTGTAAGTTTCTGTTTTTTCAGCAATCAAATTTGGTTGCATTTAAAAAAAAAACATCAAGTTAAAAGAAGTAAACTTTGAAATATGGAGAATGATTAACTTAAAAAGACAAAGGGGTCGATACCTGATAAAAAAATTCAAGTTATTGTAGTATTTTAGTTAACAGACTACGTTTTAATAGCAAATCAGCTGTATCTAGTTTAACATTTAAAAGATTCAGACTATTACTTGTTCATTTAAGTTCCCACATAAAAGAGTGAAGTCAGACACAAATTGGGTTCACTTTGTGGCCCCTTCACAAAATTCTATGCCATAAAGGCGGACACTTCATAAAGTTTTATATCTTAAAACAAGACCTTTCACTACATTTCATTAGTAAAAATTGTTCTTTCATCACTTTTAAGCTCAATCAATGCATCTAAAATAAAAAATATTAGTAGAAAAAACCTCCAGCCTCCTTATCATTCTCAATCTTTAAAAAAATAGGTTTTTTTTTAACAAAAAGAAGAAATTTCATTTTTTTTTCCACAAAATGCGGGCCTAAAATTAAAAACCTGCACAAAGATTAAAATTATCATTAAAATATCAAACATGCAGCACATCACTCACAAAATACATTATGTACATGATGTCAAAAGCAATGCTTGAGATAAAAAGATATTTTTAAGCTAGCACAAAGAATAGTAAAAATAAGTGGTACAGAGAATTATACATACATCGCTTCATAGTAATATACAAAGATCCAGAATTCCTAGATTTTTGAAACAATCTGGTTAACTCACTCAGGAACTGCAACAATAATAAAAACATTTATGTTTACAAAACAAATAGTTATAAAGCAAATAAGAAGTATAAGATGGTTTACGCAGGGCCTGATTAACACACAGGCCAATTAGGCCTGGGGCCCCATCTTTTTAAGGGGCCCCAAATAACTTGAAGAATTATGCATAGCCATTACAACTATACAAATAATACACTTATTTTTTGAGTAATGACTTGTTAATAGGAAAAAAATTTCTTTAGAGGGGAATTTTTATTCATTCTGCCAGCAGTGAATTTACCCTGTCAAAATTATGAGGGGCCCCAAAGGAGATTCATAAATGCACTCGATAAATGATTTACTTAGTTCTGTGATAGACAAAGAGGAGCCAAAAATGCATTTCGCCGAGCCTCAAACTTATAAATCAGCCACTGTATTTCGCTGTAGAGTCTTCAGAGGGCCTCCAGATTATTGTGGGCCTAGGGCCTCAATTTTAGTTAGTCGGGTCCTGAGTTTACACTTCAGTTGAAAATCATTCTGCAGGAAAGAAGTTCTGAATAACGTTATAATAACAATACAAGGATAATTTTCCCTTTAAATGAATGTCTTTTGGCCAATTTTTTTTATTCATTGCAGTTTTAATTCATTTATTGCTATTGCAAACATAAAATTTCGTAGATGGTGACATTCAACAACTTTGATTTCTAAATTCTAAGCTGGCCACACACTTGTAGATATCGCCAATAGCTTGAAAAAATCTTCTGTAGTCCCTAAGGAAAGTAAACAAGTCGCTAAACCATGTGATGTAAATAAAACGAAAAGTACCAATGCAAGATTCTCAGTACAATTACTACCTCCGACCAGTGATGTTCCCATCTCTTTTTCTGAAGGTATACTCCCAGTAATCCATTATGCACAATATGTGTATGCGATCATATACGTAATATGTCATTATGTAAAATGTTTGAAGCTTAAGGGTATAACACTATATGTCTAAAAAATGTTTTAGAGTACACGGTGTATATGGAGTATACCATATAGGAACACCACTGCCTCCGACATATACTTTAAAACAGTGGTTCTCAACAGGGGGGCATATCCCTCTAGGGGGCAGACCTAGATAAAACTTAAAGCTATGCGAACTCAAAAATTGCCTTTAGAATTTTCCGCAAAAAACCGCTGTGCTCTGCAGGGTCTTTTAGGTATGTCAACAGTAAATACATGAAGTTTAAAGCAAGTAGAGTACCATTATGGATAAGTATCATGGTTCATCAATTATATTTACTAATTTTTCAGTGTTACTAATCGGGACACCTCAAAATTACACTAGGGTTTTAAATCTTGTAAAAATAAAGAAGTCGAAAGTAAAACAGGAACTAATGTCATATACGCCACCCTTGGCGACTTTTTCCTGTTAGCGCCAAGAAAGCATCGCCAAGAAAACAACGTATGACAATGTATGTCATACATCGTTCTTAGCAATGCTTTTTTGGCGCCAACAGGAAAAATTCAGATAAAAAAACATGATTAAAGCACTTCAGAACACAATATATATAAAAACATAAAACCACAGCAAAAAACATTGCAAATATTTGCTTTAAAAGTACCAGAAACTACAAAATTTTTGTACACAAAGAAAAATTACTAGAAGGTATTTAAAATGCTTAAATCAACAAATTACTATCACAGCTCACCAAAGAAATATGTACCAATTGAAATTAAAGCTACTTTCCAACATGCATTTCATCGAACAAAAACTTTTATCTTACTTTACTAAAAAAGAGCAAAGCGATTCAATATGCGATGTTTATAGAGGTAAACATCCCCAAAATGTAACTATTTCAGCCAAAAAAAACGCTTAGTTATTCAAATTTTGATGCATAAAAAGTAAAATTTTCTCGACAGAAATCCCAAACATAAACAATACAAAAATACCATACATTAATTTGTATCCAAAAATGCTTTCAAAATACCAACTAAAAATATCTACTATATTTTACATAAAATAACCCCTTCATATTTTCATAAAATCGTAAAATCAACTTATTTTTAGAAATTCAGTATCTAAAGGAGGCACGTTTACAGAATATGCTTGAATAGTTCTTGGCATCGATAAGAATTAACTTTTAGAATAAAATAACTATACATGCAGTAAATATAAAGTTAAAACTACAAGAAACCCTTAAGATTTTGTAAAAACATAAAGAATTTCGGAAGTGAGAGTTTTTTTTTTTTTTTATTCCAAAATAAAAACTTACGTTTTTATTGTATACATCCTCACACTCAGTCTGAAACACAACATATGAAACAATGTGCCTTACCGAGACACACCCCAAATTAGATTTTACTCTTAATTAACTGTCAAGTTTAAAGAAACTGGCATTTTCTAATATTTATTCATCAAAACACAACTACTGCATCTAAACCAACGCAAAATAAGCTTCCCTATAAGGTATATTGCACGAAAAAAACAGAATCTATCCAACATCTATCCAGCGTGGACCACTAACAAATAAACAAGTTTGAACTCTAAGATTGCCTTCGGGTTGCCAAACACAGGTTAGTTTAGCCAGGGATGCCATGCTTAAGAAGTTATCGCCTTATTGGCGAGAAAAATATTTCAATTTTGAGTAAAAAATCGGATATCACATCTGTACCGTAAAACATTTTATTTCAATAAAAATTAACAAAATCTATTTTTTTTTCAAGCAGGTGGTTTTGAAATAGAGAATGTGTCTGTTGCCCCCAATAATTCTTGAAGGAATACTCTGAATAGAATAAAACATTTTTGTTTTCATAGTTTATAAGTATTATATACCATAACAAGGGGGGCATGGCGCAGATTGCACCACTGAAATTTTTAGGGGGGTGTTGTAAGAAGTGTTTTTCACTTTTTGGGGCAGTACTCTTGCTTTTTGGAGAGGGGAGTCTCTTTGTGATATTTAGGGGGTGCACCATGGGTGCAAGTTTGGTGATGTGTCCAAGACGGAAAATATTTTCAGACCCCCCCCCCCCCCAAGCATGCGTGCTTAAGGAAAAAAATAAATTATGTATAAATGCTGTAGATTTTAACTATGCCAGTTTTGGAATTATGGTTTGATTTGTATTTTAAGATTTTGACTTTTTGGGGAAGAAGAGGTTTAGTGACTCCCTTACATCATTTTTTTTTTTCAAACTGATAGTCCCAAAACCACAATATTGGGCGAATTTCAAAAATATTAGAGAAAGAGGGGGGAACGCTGAGGGCTCTCCACGAAATTGAAGCTTTAAAAACAAAATTGTACTCCATCTTTCGCAACATGTTATACGCTTTTTGAATGCATTAATGAAGGGATGAAGTTCAGGAACTCTCCTGCGGCAATATTTCGAAATTGAAGTTACAAAAACGCAATTTTAGACAATGTTGGATAATGTTTAGGGGTAAAAGCGTTTGGAGCTAACCACCATTAGTTTTTTTACGATCGTAAACATTTTCATTGCAGCAGTAAAATCGCTTGGGACATAAGATTTTCACTTTAGCAACATAAATCAGTTCTGATCGTCTACCCATGGTAGCGCCATCAAACCAGAAAAGAAGAAAAGGAGGGGGAAGGGTATAGGCAACTAATGATATAATGAACTGGCACCATTCCCCCACAAAGTCTTCATTTGAAAAAGAATTCTTTTATAAGATAGCAGGTGGTGAAATTAGCAATAAAAACAGCTTCAGTGAAGCAGATATATTTTTTAAACGAGGTACTTTCCAATATTAATTAATTTTAAAAAAAAGCAATAGGGGAACTGAATCCTAACCCCAGAGAGGGCCTCCGAATCACATCCCTCTTAAGGCACTAAAATATATTTCAGCTTCCAAAAATTTTCGGAAGAGAACTCCCAAACCTCGTCCTCTGAGTTCACCACAAATATCCTAAATTTGAGTTTTTAAGACTTCAGTTTCTAAATTTTTTTTTCTAGGAACAGTACCTATATACATGACTTATGACCGTCTAAAAGTTTTAAAACTGTAATTTTTGAAATTTTTTGAAACAAGCTTCCTACTCCCTTCCCCCTTCAGTCCTCCAAAGATAGCCCAAACCAGAGCTCTTAAAATTTCAGAAACCAAAACATTTCGGGCTAGGCGGCGGAATACACCCCCCCCCCCCTGCGTTTACTGAAAGCAGCGTAAGTTTGTGTTTAAGATTTATTTTTCTTTTTAAAAAGCAACTCCCATCCCTACATAACCAAAGACAACCCAAAGTTTCAAGACTTCAATTTCAATAAAAACTTTTTAACAAAAAAATTGAACCGCCGAAAAAACTGAAAAGCAAAAAATAATAAACCATTTTAATTAAACCTTAATAACTAAGTTCTTAAACTGATGTAAGTATACCTAAGTATATATTTTTGTAATAATTTAGAGTTTTTAATTAACCTTAATAACTCAGTTCTTAAATTAATGTAAGTATACCTAAGTAGTTTTGAGTCGGTGCCAAACAAGCAAATTAATTATTTTTGTAAAGCGTGAGGCGCAGCGGTGGCGTATGGCGACACGCCACTTCGCCGGAAAATGCCGAGCATTCACGAAGTTAAATCCGAACGTCGTCGAGTGGTCTCGAAGAAGCACGTGTCGAGTATTTGGCTGCTACTGAGCTTTTGCCTCATATACAACAGTCAAAATGTTTATATCATTGTTCATCATACTGAAGAAGGATTTCTCATCTTGTTAAAAGCTCAAATAAATGGTTTTGTGGGTCATAGTATTATTCAGCGTAAGTATGGCATAACAACTGTAGCCGTTAATTGCATACATGATCCTGAAGATTTTTCTCACTGGTTGTTTGCCTCTCTAGTGCGAGGTCCCAAAGGTTTCAAAGCTCCAACGAGAGGTACTTTTCGTTATATACGATCTACCAGTATTCATGATTTAATGATGGCGTGTGGAGGGAGCATTTTTTGAAACATTTATGTTTATCGCCGGACATTTCACATTACATTGCTAATTTTATTTGGTTATTTCTTTAAATTTAGGTAATTTAGGGATCTTTGTTTATTTATTGTTTGGCACCGACTCAAAACTACTTAGGTATACTTACATTAATTTAAGAACTGAGTTATTAAGGTTAATTAAAAACTCTAAATTATTACAAAAATATATACTTAGGTATACTTACATCAGTTTAAGAACTTAGTTATTAAGGTTTAATTAAAATGGTTTATTATTTTTTGCTTTTCAGTTTTTTCGGCGGTTCAATTTTTTTGTTAAAAAGTTTTTATTTTATAATTTTTTGTGGCTATAAGCTACTAATGTGGCTATAATCTGTATGCTTATATTTTTGATTACTTTTAAAATAGCGACCTACCTTACTTTAGCTATTAACACACACACACACATATATATATATATATATATATATATATATATATATATATATATATATATATATATATATATATATAATCGTATTCTAACAATTATCTGTTGTGTTACATAAATAATTTTAAAAAAGCAGGCTTTATATACTAACATGGGTAGGCCTACAAAAAATGCTGTTTGGATGAGGAAAAGATGTTTAGAAGAATCTATTAATGAGAAAGAAAAAAGGTTGGAAGCAAACAGAAAGAGAATTACATTAACACGTTCACAGGAGAGTTTAGGTCAGCGCGAGGAAAGACTGTCGAGAATGAGAAGCTACAATAACGATAGTTTATTGCAAGAAGGTGATAAGCAGCGCGCTCGTCGTTTAGATATAAGACAGCGACTTTCAAATGAGAGTGAAGAGCAACACGCTCATCGTTTAGATCTGATAAGAGAGCGACTTTCAAATGAGAGTGAAGAGCAACGCGCTCATCGTTTAGATCTGATAAGAGAGCGAGTTTCAAATGAAATTGAGGACGTCGTGTCTATACAATCCGTTCCATAGATGAGTCTCGTGAAATTGCTACCTATGGAAAGAAACCTCCAGATAATGTTATCCCGAAAGATGTGAACAATTGTGGTGGACTTTTATCAGAGGTAAAACTTGCTGCCGAATCTCGTGTGATGTTGAGACATAACATATCAGTATCTGACGGCCTCGTCAATGGTGCAATGGGTATTTTAAAAAAAATAAAATGGCCATCAATACGTAGGGATCAACTAGAGGAAGGAGAATTACCGGACTGCATATTAGTTAAGTTTGACGATGAAAGCATAGGAAGCAGACTAAAAGATAGCGATGGTTGTGTCGCCATACCTCCAGTGGTTGCAACTTTTCAAGGAACGAAAGGTTATGGTGACATTGAGCACAGGATGTTGCCAATAATTCTATGCTGGGCCGTCACGGTACACAAATTGCAAGGTACGACCCTTGATAAAGCTGTAATAGACCTCGGAAAGAAAGTGTTTGCTAAAGGACAGGCATATGTGGAACTGAGTAGAGTAAAAACACTTGAGGGTATTGCTTTATCTGATCTAGAGCCAAATAAGTTACTACACAAACCTCACGATGAACGAGCTTTAGCAGAAATGCAGAGACAGAGCTCTAAATCAAGAGACTGACAAATCTAAAGCTCATTCATCGTGAGTTGTTTTTTTTTTTTTTTTGTAATACACAACTCAGTAATAAAAAATCTGTGAGCGAACAATAAATCACTCCTAATATCTCACCTTTAGATAAGGAATTTTTCCAAATTTACATGGGACCAAATTCTAGGTATACTCTTTTCAATAAAAAAACAACTATCGAAATCAGACTATTCTGTAAAAGTTATGCGTCGTCTTACACGAAAAAAAGGAAAAAACCTTTGAGTGAACAATAACTCACCCCTGTTTTCCATCCTTTAGGATAGGAAATTTTTTTCCAAATTTATATGGGAACAACTTCTGGGAAAATTCTTTCCAATGAAAAAAGAACTATCAAAATCGGACGAACCTGTGAAAAGTAATGCCTGGTCATACATGAAAAAAAAGAACTTATATATACGGGTCGACTTGAGAACCTCCTCCGTTTTTTCGTCGGTTAAAAAACTAATCCTAATTACAAATACCAGAGATTGAGAGGTCTACACTGCCGTGGGCAGGTCAAAGGCAGTAACTGCATTTTTTTTTTCATTTCTTTTTTTTTTTTTTTGCATTTTGTCATCTATTGTACGTTAGCTTTGTTGTACAAACTAACTTATTTGGTTTCCGCTGAAAAAAATATATAACTCCAACATTTTCTTATTGTTAATACTACTGAATCCAACACACATTTCTTCAAATATCTCGAAAACTCATTTCTGCAGATACTGCCACTTACCTGCCCACGGCAGTACACACGAGAGACATACAGGTCTGAAGCTCATTCATCGTGAGTTTTTTTTTTGTTATACCCAATTCAGCATCAAAAAATCTTAGAGTGAACTACTAATCGCCCCCCTTTCCCCACCCTTAGGGTAGGATTTTTTCCCTCAAATTTATATAGGAACAACTTCAGACTATACCCCTTCCAATAAAAAAAAGAATATTCTAAATCGGACTATTCTGTAAAAAGTTATGTGTGGTCATATATAAAAAAATTTGTGAGTGAACAACAAATCTCCCCCTTTTCCCACCCTTAGGGTAGGAATGTTTTCTTCAAATTTATATGAGACCAACTTCAGGGTATAACCTTTCCAATAAAAAAAGAATTATCAAAATCGGACTATTTTGTAAAAAGTTATGTGTGGTCATACATTAAAAATCTGTGAGTGAACAACAAATCAACCCCCTTTTCCCACCCTTAGGGTAGGATTTTTTTTTCAAAATTTTTATGGGACCACCTTCGGGGTATACCCTTTCCAATAAAAAAAGAATTATCAAAATCAGACTGTTCTGTAAAAAGTTATGCGTGGTCATACATTAAAAAAAAAAAAAAAAAAAATATATACGTGTCGAATTGAGAACCTCCTCCGTTTTTTCGTCGGTTAAAAAAAGAATTATCAAAATCGGACTATTTTGTAAAAAGTTATGTGTGGTCATACATTAAAAATATGTGAGTGAACAACTAATCAACCCCCTTTTCCCACCCTTAGGGTAGGATTTTTTTTTCAAAATTTTTATGGGACCACCTTCGGGGTATACCCTTTCCAATAAAAAAAGAATTATCAAAATCAGACTGTTCTATAAAAAGTTATGCGTGGTCATACATTAAAAAAAAAATAAAAAAAATATATACGTGTCGAATTGAGAACCTCCTCCGTTTTTTCGTCGGTTAAAAATGTTTCGAGAAAGACCCCCGAAATCCTTACCTCTTAACTCAATCAAAAATAGTCAAAATAGCATAGCTTCAGCATGGAGAAATTTTCCATGCCCCCCCCCCCTTCCGCAAACTCCATTAAGTTATTTAAGTATAGACGCAACTTCCTTAAGTCATTTAAGAATAGCCTCAAATAGTTTTTAATACATCAGCTACAAAACATTTTCCGATTAGAACACCAAAACCACCTCTCATAAATTCACCAATGATTTTACCAGAAACATGTCAAAAATGCAGAATCAGTTGCCCATTGGTGTTTCGAACCAGCTTGAAAATTTCCCCCGATTCTTTCCAAAATTCACATTTTGACTAAAATCTTCAAAATCCCTGATAGTTTCCGTTTTACCTGGGATGGTGAACGCCCATTACTGTGATGTAAACATTTCATCCCGTCAGCAATTACTCTCAATCGGTGATTCAGATTCAACTTTAAGACATTTTAAGAGCGCACATAATTTTCATTTATGCACATAAAGTTTGTAAAAGAAAAAAAAACGCAAATCAAGAAAAAACGAAAGGATAATAAAAAAATGCAAGAGAAAAGACTAAATTTTCAAGTAAAAGACGATTAATTTGAAAAATCAGGGAGAATAGCGAGCAACTTCGCGGTTTGCAGTTGGAAATAACAGAGCAACCTAAAAAAAGTCAAACCGCGCGAGTCTAAAAGCCACTCCTCCAAAAGCACGCAAACAAAACAAGCCCATGGTAGAAACTCGAGAGAATGTCGATGTAAATTCGTGGTTATGGAACGGTCCAGTAATATTAAACCATATTTTTCAAACACTCCATTTTTCTTTTTAAGTAAAAACTGAAGTCATCGAATTCCTTTCCGTCTCGACCTCCGTCTCGGAAATTTTGTCCAAGACGGAAATCCGTCCTAAGACGGAAGGTCTTGCACCCATGGGGTGCACCCTTGCTCTTAAGGGGAGGGCACCCCTGCCATAACAGACCAAATTTTGCAATTTGTGTGTAAGCTTCATGCATGTCAGCTCTCTAAGACAGGAAGGGGGGGGGAAGCCTGTGAGACCCCATGCTTTAAAATATTCACCTACAGAAATAATTAAATGTTTGCTTTGTAAGATTTAATGCATCTTAATTACAAATCTACTTAACTAGCAAAACTGAAGTTTTGCTTTGTTTTGCATAAAATCATCATTGCAACATTTAAAATCAAATTGCGCTACAATAGATTATCCCCAATTTGATTTTGACATTTATTACAGTAAAAAAAAAAAAAATGTGACCAATAATTATACTGAAGTAAGATAATTATTGCCCATTTTTTTCAAAACAAACATTACTTTTGTAAATTTTATAGTTGACAGTATTCAAGCTTGTTCTCATTAGTCATCATCAGTTATGCTTTTATATTTAACATCTTAATATTTTTCAAAGAGAAGGCAAATGGGGGGGGGGGCGGGGTTCACAATAAAAATCATGAGCATCTGATCATTAAATAACTCCTCCTATTTACATGCTGAAATGAAAAGTTAACACAGCAGTTGGTTTAAGAACAAAATATTAAAAAAGCAAGTCCTGACAAATTTCCATGATTGTCCTTTTAACTTCTTCCAGAACGTGGAAAAGGACAGTTAGAGGGGAACTGACCACCTCCCACAAATGTAGAAAAATTAAATTTTAAGACCGAAATGAGAGCAAACTCATAATAAATGTTCACATCCTTCGCACATGTATTTTAAATGAGCTAATGCGTATTCAGCTAAATGTCACTGAAAATATTTCGCAGAAATTTCCTTAAGCAAATAAATGTCTTAATTCAGAAATTGTTAAAAAAGGGGAATCATAGTTAAATGCAATACATAATCATACTCTTAAATTAGACTGGACAATTTAAAAGAACTTTTTTTTTTTGAATTACATAAAACGAACCATTTCAAAATACAAGTGAACTCATATTGCTATTTTAAAAAATGTGAATTACCGCTTCATTTTCTAATAGCACCATATTTCATGCTATTTTTGATAATCTATTCGAGAACACGTTTACAAGCAGTTTAGATTTCGGAATGTTGTGTGTGTTGTTGTCAGGGTATCTTCTGAGCTACGGTTACAGTGATGATTACATACGGGCAAGCCTTTTTATTTTACTTATTTATTTACTTATTTATTTTTGATTTTGATTTTACTAGCACATGAGAGTTGCTTAAAGCAACTCAACGGTGATGCTTAAAGCAACTTGCTTTAAGCATCACCGTTTAAGCAGCTTATTTAAGTGCTTTAAATTTGGTTGATTCATTCTGTTATGCTTTGAGCGGTAAACGAAAGACTAGGGTAGTGTAGTAAAACATTAAAATGGAAAGCAAAGGACAGAATGCTGACGTGTCCTCATGTTCGACAGGGGGGGTGAAGGGGAGAGAGCTTCATCTGCGCGCAGCATTCACATGTTGATTCGAAACAATTTTAGAATTCCAAGCAAAACATTGGCCAATATTGTTGTTCAATAATGAACCGATATTGCATGCCAAATTCGCGCCAATATTGAATTATCTTGATTCAACACGTACTAACTAGTACATTACGCTTGTCAAATTTCTGAAATGTTCAACCGGGACGCCGGACCCCCCCCCCCCCCCCCCCCGTCGCGAGTATTCAGAATATTCAAAAGGGGACCAGGGGTGATAGTAGAACTCAAGAATAACATTTTCTGAAGACTCTGAAATTTTCAGAAACTATGAGGAACTCGACCCCCCCCCCCTCCCCACACCGTCTCCTGTAAACAAAATATGAAAAATGCACACAAAAATCATTGAGAAGAAACATTTCAAAAGTTTTTTTTTTTAACATTTTTTTAGCTTTAGAATGTGTTGTCAGCCCAAAATTTTTGGAAATTTCGGATCATAAACACTCTTGAAAGGAATACGCCCCTGTCTGCGTTTTAGCTTGTCTTAGAGGGTAGTTCATTCTCAATGCTATGAATAAATACTAACCATGAGCTTAAACCAGCTGTGATAATAAATGACACTAGCAGATAAATTTAAACATTTTAATTCTTGCATGTTAATATTTATTAGTTACTTTAGGAAGAAGAAATACTTTGAATGAGGAATAAAAACTTGAGCAATATTTACATGTATTTTCCATTCGCTAGATCTTTTTGATCACGTAGCCAGAGCCCCCCCCCCCCCCTTTTCAAACTTTTACATGCTATAATCAGTGGCAGGCCCGGATCTTGGGAGTAGGCAACCTAGGCGGCCGCCTACGACGGCAGATTTTAGGGGCGGCAAATTTTTTAATTTAAACTTTTTTTTTAAGTTTTGATATCTGTTTTAGTGCCGTAAGATACACAGCTTTAATGTTAAAATAACAATAATTTACAGTTTGTACCAGTGTTTGAATACGCAAAGCATATAGTTCGGAATTCAACTAGACATTCAGTTTAATTTAAGGAGCGGCAAATCATGTGATTTAAAAGTCTTTGGAAGATATTAATACATGTTTCAGTGCCCCAAGATGCGCAACTTTAATGTTAAAAAAATATGGTGGAAAATGTGTACCAGTGCTTGGTAAAACACAGCTTGAAATTTAACTAAAAACTCCATTTAATTTTAAGGGCGGCAAATTACTTGATTTACATATCTACTAGCTGCGTTGACCGGCTTTGCACGGTTTGCCTCAAAAATAAAAAATATGTCAAGTGACGCGTGTTCAACAATTCGGCTTAAATAATAAAAGAAAAAATATACTGTAAACTCTCCCGTCAAAAAAATGATAAATTTTGTTAACGGTAAATCTTTTAGTCCTAAATAAATTAAATGCAACCGTCCATTAATGCAACTAAAATCCTAGGTTATCTTTTTGGTAGTACAAAAAAAAAGGGGGGGGGGCGAAAAATATCAAAAGGGGAAATTTGTACCTCAAAGTAAAAGCAAGAATTTTATTTGTTCACAGTCGAGAAAAAAATGGCTACAGATTCAAAATGATTTTATTCACGATAGTTTAAACGGAGTTCGTTGGCGAACGATAAATTTCCGACTTGATATGGATGTTCTATTAGGCTTAAAAATGCTTATAACTCTTTTCCCTGTGTTTGTTTCCTGTTGTGTTTTTCGGTGGGTTGGGAAAATGAGCTTCTAGACAAACTAATTAGGAAGCGTTATATTTTCTCCCCTGTAGCAGAAACAGCACGTTGCTGCGACGAACGTTGCAGATTTTTGAGACAGTCTGCAGACTATTTCTTAGTCGTGCCAAGGGAAAAAAAAGAAAGAAAAAACGAAAATTTTATAGACAAAATAATTTTAAACTTTAAGAACTAAGATTTGGATCCAGGGTCGTGCACAAGGGGGCGGGGAGAGGGGACACTTGTTGGCCCGGTCCCGTGATCTATTTGTACCGTTCTTTTTTTTGGGGGGGGGGGAGGTAGAATGAATTTGTGTTTTTCAAGTTTAGCATCTTACTTTTACATATATCTCGGAATTCATTTAGATTAATCTAAACTCAGTTTATCTAACAGACTATTTTTGAGGTTTTCGCAGACTGCTGATGGTAATTTCTGCTACCGGGCCTCCCCCCCCCCTCTTCCTCTCTGTCGATTAATGCCAACAATTTGTCGAAACAAAAACATTTTGTATTTTGCTTTAACAGAGTGTATTAAAAAAAAACTACATATTATTTTAATTGATATTTTTCTAGTTCCAATTACCAGTTATAAGGCCTCAAAAGGCAGAATTTTATATAAAATTTCAAAGCTTATTGCGGGAGAGAAACCAGGAGACTCCCAAGAAACTTGGAATAGCTGGTGTCAGGAAAAAGAAGGAATGGATGGGTCAATCAGAGGATAAGATGCCCCCCCCCCCTTCCCACCGGCACTCCCAGCAATGCAATGTCTTAAACGGGTGGACACCTAAGATAAAATGTTTGGCTTGTTATTCAAATTTTGAAACTTCGTTTATGTGTTTATTTCGGCAAAACTCTTAAAATTCTAAAAGTTTTGTGTTTTTACTCTCAATGAAATTTTCCTTTTTGGCATTGTTTCTATTTATCGACAATTGCTTGGCGTAGTATAGCCAGTTAAGGCTCTTGCTCCAATATATATTCAATAAAACCAACCAACCAATTTAAAATAAAATGTAAGTTTTTTAAATTATATCCCCTCGGCGGCAGAGGGGAAGGGTGGTGGGCGCAAGGGGATTGCTATAAAGCGGGGCAGTTATTGAAAGCTCTCGGGGTTTTGAACTAGTCATCGAGAACTGTTACTTTAATCGTTGAAGGGTCATTTTCGTCCTTACAGGTATGCATATATTTATTATCAGAGTCACAACTGACTACAATTGTATTTATGTCGAGGACTGCATACTAAGTGCCTTGCCTCCATTATTTTATATACCGATAGATGGCAGCACCATCACCAGATCGAACAGTTAATGAGAATTTAGAACTAGTCCAGGAGCTAATAGCTACCTGGTGCTAGCACCCCCAGAGGTATCGTTTCACTTGGAGGACATTGAGACCACGAGCATATTTAACGTCGCCCAGTCCCCTTTAATGACGACGGTGGGTCTTCGACCATCGAGGTTCGAACTCAGGACCCTCCGGCCTTGAATCCGACACTCTACCGATCGGGCTACCACGGCCCCTATTATCTTTGTAATCACTAAACGTGTAATCATAATAAACACTATTGTAAAATCTGTACTTCAGGGCTAGACTAACGTAAGTCCATATAAATTACGATTTTTTCTTTATTTGTGCATGGTATATAGAATTCTATTCTGCATCCAGCCATATGAACGTAATTCTAAAAAAAGAAAAAAATGTATATTTGTAATAATTTACCCGTGCTAAAAAAGCGTGAATCCAATCGTTTGTGTGCATAAGCGACCGTTTTTCTGCTCTCCTGTAAAGTAGTGATTCCATGACTTACGTTAATCTGACTCTGAGGTGCAGAAATGTTGAACAATAGAAATGCAATAGTATGACTTTGTTTGTTGCAAATGCTATTTTTTATAGCTCTATCATTATCTCTGTTTCTCAAAACCTCCCGAACTTCAATTGTTTTTCCTTCCCGTGAAATTGGAGACATATAGAATTGACTAATTTATATTATGAATGCAATTTAATTTGAAATTGATATTTTTAAACATATAAAAGTACATTAAATGTATTTGAAGTGTTGCTGTGCCGAAAATGTTTACAATATGTTGTTATTGAACATTAACATATTTCTTTTACGCGTTCCATATCAAACGTAAGACTGATGAAAATAATTATAAACTTTTTGGTTATGTGGCGTGTTTTCCCGCCTTGTGTGTTATACCAGGGGTGCCCACCTAAGGAAGGGGGGGGGGTCATGACGCAGACTGCGACATTGAAATTTTATGGGGGGTTGTTTTAAGGGGTATTTTTTACTTTTTTTGGGAGGCTCTTGCTCATGGTAGCCTAAAATCTGGCGATTATTTTGCGGGGGCATTCTTAATCTGACAGCAAGGGGGAAAAAAATTCCTTTCTTTTTTTTTTTTTTTTGTAACTTTGCAACCCTCTAAAACCCTTGCGTTGCGCTCTAATTGTTAGATTTCTTTTGCTTGTAATTAACCCAACTTATCTTGAATCTTGATCTGACGCGCTTCAATATATCCAATAATCATTTTTTTTTTACTAATCTGACTGACTGTCGTCCTAGGCGCATCCACCAGCAAAAAAGGTCAATATTTGGTGTAGGTACTCGACAGGATGTAAGCAAAGGCGCCCATATAGGGGGGCAAAGGGGGGCTCGAGCCCCCCCCCCCCTTTTGAAATTAGAACTTCCTTGCTTTTGGTTTTTTTTTTTCTTTTCAAATATGTAAAAACATTTATTCTCCAATCATTAATGAATAAGTTATTAAAAATGAAATATTTTAATGACTCTAATCTGTCCTGAAATCGGTTTCCATGGAGAAAATACCCTCCTAACCCCATGGGAAAATATTTGAGCCCCCCCCTTACGATTTTGCATATGGGCGCCCTTGGATGTAAGGTCTCCTGTCGAGTACCCACACCTCTATGTTTATCTGACGTGCTCGAGTAAATCCCCGAAAGCACTCTGGACTTCCCTACTAATATAAGGAATGCATTATGTGCATTTTGCAAACAAAACTCAGTCGTTCGGTTGCTAAGTCAATTTTTGTGGCCAGCTCTTAATCTAATAGGCATCAATGCCATAACAGAAAATATCAAATATCCAACGTTATTTAGCACAAATAAACAGATTACTGAACACATACGTGTTTCGGGGTTTCCAGGACCCCCTTTTTCAATTCAAAGCTTTGTGCTTTTGGATGTAAAGATATCCAGTAAAAGCAACGAAAATGAGCAGCAGACTGCTTAAATATCAAAATAGCAATTAACAAAAACAAACAAACAAGACAAAATAGAACTCAGGGCCGAAATTTAGTGCATGATTCCCTTCAGAAAAAACCGTTAAGCAATACATTTCTCTAAATAATCCTTTAAAATACATTTTGCTGTCAAAATGAAACCGCTAATTAATAAATTAGCAATGAATTTCATGTTAGAAAAAATTGTGATTATGTTATATTTTGCATTGGACTGCTTCCCAATCTGACCACACATTAATTTTATTTATTCTGTGATTCAAATTCTGATTACAGACCTATATTAACAAATAATTAAATAACTTTACATACAGGTAAGAATGCATTTCTTTATCAAACGTCTCTGCAAATGTTTTAATTTCTAAATCATCATTGCTGGATTTTCTGTTGTATGCAACTGCTGTGAGAATTGTAACCGCAGCATGTAGCATCTTAGAATGTTTTCAATGAGCTTTATTAATTCATTTTAATGTTCAAGGTTCTTGATATAAAACATAATGGGGTTGTTTCCTTTACCAGTTTCAGGTTTGCCCCACCTATAGTAATAGGTTTTTTTTCTAAATGTAATAGTATTTTTTTACTATTTAAACACCACTTTTAAAGATCAGAGTTCGTTGTCCTTACATGACGTGCTACAAGCTAATATTTTACATATAAGCAACAAATTAATATATATACAAATATAATGGGGTTGTTTCCATCAGTTAAAAGTACTACTTTTAGTCACTGGAGTTGATAGAATGAGCAAAAAAAAATAAATAAACAAATAAATAAATAAATAAATAAATAATAATAATAACATGGACCCAGAAAATACTTTTATTTTCCCATCACATAATTTTTAATTAATTTCTTAAAATGTCATATTTTTCAAACAAGGTGTGGTCTTTATGACGTCACAAATGATGTACTTTGGCACATTCTACTGGCGCCCTGAATGTTTACGCTTGCTCTCTGCCGCATTTCCAGGTTATGATAATTCAGAAGCGAATTAAATATTGCGCTTTACGCTTGCTGTCAACCATATCGTTGCCACTACATATGAGTAAAGAAGTGAATTGCGTTCCACGCTAATGGCAACAGTGAATGGCAGTTCATCATTTGTGATGTCATGTGCAGAAGCGTAAAAAAGGAAATTGTTTCTGCGCACCGATTTAAATAATTTTTTTAAAAATAGTAAACTTTGCCAAATTATTTAAAAAATGGTCAAATCCTCATGCTCTTTCAGAAAAAAATACTTTTGAAATTTTGGAAACGACCCCATTCAAGTAACAGTTCTCCTTCGTTAAGATTGTCTTTCTATTTTCTGAATTTGCTAGCGTGGATTGTTGAATGTATGTTCAGCAGCAGAGGCGGCGATTGGGGCTTATAAGGGGGAGGGGAGACAACTTTAAGCCTTAGGTCCTTTTGCAGCAAAAAAGAGAGAGAGAGAGAGAGAGAGAGAGAGAAAGAAAAGAAAATTTTGTTAGGGCTGGTTTTGAGAACAGATCAGAGGTAATGGAAAAAAATCTAAAAACTTAACGCACGTTTTTCTTAAGATTTTGATGAATTTTATATGCACAACAACTGTTCCCGAAGAAACACTCAGACATGAATTGAGGCAGCGAGAAGCAAAGGGACGAAAGTGGCAAAATTAAAATTTTGGAAATAACCAGTACAAATGGTAGGTGAACCCAGGGGTGCCCATCCCCCCCAAGCTCAATGGCGCACATTCCCCCCCCCCCCCCCAAGAATTTTCTCGCTTTCGAATTGGGTTAAATATAACAGTTTTTAGAGTGTATAATTTACAGTCAAATTCACAGGAGGGGGGAGTAGGGCTAACAAATACCATTTGAACTGAAATTTTGTTGGATTGTTGACCTGCCTTGCCTTTCCTAATTTTAAAACGTGGACTTTGAGTATACAAGTTTTGGGTACCCCTGAATTTTGCTACAGCTTATTATTTTTTTTTTCTTCAAACGTATGAATAATTACAGGGACAACTTTCTGGCTTGGGATGGACCCATTAGTAGATGTATACAATATGAACCGTGAAACGGAAATTTATTGTCACTTAAATAGGGGGTCCGGGGAGTTTCTCCCCCGGAAAATTTTCGAAATTGAAATTTTAAAACCAGTTTTACACAATCTCTGGTGATGAACTCGGAATAAAAGGTTTGGTGCTCCCTTCCCGATAATTTTTCAATATTGAAAAATTATAAGTAGTCTACCGTTGTGTTGAGGGCTTTCCTTTGTTTTCAGAATTGTAGTTCTAAAAACGCAGTTTTAGACTATCTGTGGTAATATTAAGGAAAGAAGAGATCCTAGGGCTCGCCCCTGGAAAATTTTCAAAATTAAAGTCTTAAAAACGCTATCCATGGTTGGAGGACAAGCAGTTTTCTGAAACTGAAGTTCTAAAATCGCAATTGTAGCCGACCTTTGTGACGTCAAGAAAAAGAGTTTTCGGAAGCTCTCCTGGAATTTTCTCGATATTAAAGCCCTAAAAACCAAATTTAAGACGACTTTTTGATAATGTTAACGAGAGTGGGGAGGAGGGAGAGGGGCGTTTCTCTGAAATTTCCGAACTTGTAGCTTTAGAAACGCAGTTTTGACATATCTTGATAATGTTAGTGGAAGGTGAATTTCTGTGCCATTACCCCGGCAATTTTTTGAAATTGATACTCCAAAAACGCAATTTTAGGCTTGTCTTTGATCGTGTTAAGGAAAGAGGGGGGAATCAGGGGCTCTCTCCTAGAATTTTTTCAAAATTGCATTACTAGAAACGTGGTTTTAGATGACTCTTGATGATAAAGAGGGTGTCATTCTGGCGTTACAGTGGAGGACGCTGTCCTAGAAATTTTCCGAAATTGAAGTCACATAGCCAAAAAAGATGGATCACACACACCATGACAGATATTTTTCGGAAATCCTCAAAAATGGATTCAGCTATTCCGCACACATCGAAAATCAGAACTCGAGAATTTTAACGAATCAAATATTATTCTATACATATCAGATATGGAAGAAAGTAAATATGATTTACGAAAAATAATTTAAACACCTTAAGAACAGACTGTTCTACTGTAATCCGCGAAAACCAACATCACTGAAAGTTTTAATAAAAATCATCTAATGATAAGTTGAAACAATCAGTTTAAAAATTGTAGAGAAGATGGGAGTAAAGTGAAATGAAAAATTCTTCATAAGCTTAAGCTAATTAATGAAGAAAATATATAAATTGTCGATTGGAGGGATAAAAAATATGTAATTCGCAAACTTTAAAACTAGTTCTTAACGATTGTCAAGGTGCAAATGAATTAATGAAAGACTAGAGCATACTGGTCAGAATTACTGCAATCAATAAAACATTTTTGACCTCTCTCCCTCTCATCACTCACTGTCACACGTATTCATCATGCAGAATTGTGCTACTTTCAGAAAATTTATAAGATATTGAAAAGAAATCAAATCGTCTGATCCAACTTTGAAACGGACACCAACTCCATGCCGTCTGTGATGCTCCTTTCATCGAAAAAGAGACACGGTCATTAAATTTTGGAAAGGAGTACCAAGGCCGTCGCTATTTCAAAAAACTGAAGGGGGGGGGGGTGCGCTTTTGGCGGCCCATTAATTTTTTCAAACGCACGCTTGAATATGCAGAGAGACAGGGCCCGACTAACTAAACGTGAGGCCCAAGGCTCACAATAATTTGGGGGCCCCGTGAAGGCTCTTATTTTTAAAATGTGTGTGATTTTTGTATATTTGTAGTGCTATGCATAATTCTTTAAATAATTTGGGGCCCCTTAGGAAGAGGGAGCCCTAGACCCAGGCCTAGTAGGCCTGTGCGATAATCAGGCCCTGCAGAGAGAAAGAGAGAAGATTTGGTTTCTGGTTTAGCAGGGATAATCATATTACTAGACCTTAGTACTAGCAATATAAATAATCGTAAGGATAATATTCATTCAGAATTAAGGGGTGTCGGAGGGCTACCTTCTTGCATTATTTCGCAATTTGAAGGCATAAAAACGCAGTTTTAAACTATATTTTAAGTTTGGGGGGGGGGGGGAGAGGAGTTCCAGGATAGCCTCTCCCGATAATTTTTCCAAATTTAAGTTCCCAACACAATCCTACGTTATATTTAATTATGTTCAGAAAAGGGGGTCTGGGAGCTCTCCCTCGGGAATTTTCAAGACTGTTATTTGAAGAACACAGTTTTAGACGATCTATGGTGATGTTAAGGGAGGAAGAGATTCGGGGTCATCGTTCTATAATTTTTAGAACTTTTGGTGTGAGTATTCATTACAATACTTTGAATCTCTCTTTGCATTTAACTGTTATTTTTTTTCTCTCTATTTCAAATTTATTTCGGCAACTTTTACATTTTTCTCCACTTAGCAATGATTTTCAGGATAATATTTTTTCATCAAAAAAAAATTCATATGGGAATGTTTCGGCGAACCCTATCCTGTGGACTGTTCTAATGAAGCTGTCCTATTTATTTATGTTTTTTTTTTTTTTTAACTGAAGAGCCATGTTGCATAGTTTTTTATAACTAGGGCCACCGAGAGACAAGCACCATGTTAGTTTTTTCGCCTTTCCTCCCTCCCATTATGCTAATTTTACCATATGCACAATACTTTAATTTGAGCCGAGAACATAGTTTCCGACTAGGCAGACATACCCATTCTGCGGCCTAGTGAAGAGTGTACTGTACTGGACATATATATATATATATATATATATTTTTTTTTTTTTTTTTTGCGTTAATAAAAATGTTTGAAGTGTACATTTTCGATACTCTCTCTTAATAAAAGAGAATCATGGATGTTCAAAAATTGTATTTTAAAATTACATTTTCTATTCAAATTTTACAGAAAAAATACTTTTTGTCACTATTATTTTAATTGTTCATTTATAATTACTATTTTAATTTTTTAAAACAACGAAGAGTTTCTCTTTCTCTTCGTTCGTTTTCATCGCTAAAATGAAATTGGCAGCCCCACTTCTGAAAAACTGGGGGGTGTAGCACCCCCCCCCTCTTGGCGACGGCCCTGAAGAGTACGTGAAAAAAGTATTATTAATGCATCTATTTCTTGTTGAATAAGTTTAAACATTTTTTCTTTCCAAAATTCAAAAATTTCACGTTCTAAAGAAAAAAAAAAGTTCTGGAAAAAATCCCCCCAAAAAATTTTGATGGCGCAATAATGCGCCATCAAAATGCGCCATAATCCCCCCCCCCTGTGGGCACCCCTTGATGAACCTCCCCTCTGTTTTGGCCCAAGAGATAGTACTATTGGCCCTGGTAGGTACTGCTATACAGCATGATTTTAAAAAGCTTTTCAATGAAAGTCTAAATAGGACCTTATCTTTAAACACTTTTTACTCAAAACTTGAAAATATCCACTTACATCCCTTTGCTTTTCACTGCCTCAATTAGACTTAAATTATTTATCCCAAAGTATTTAGAGAACTCACAAACACTTGGTAATAATTTCCAGGGGCACCCACCTAGGGGGCGTTGTGGCCATTGAAATGTTTAGGGGGGGGGATGAGGGATATTTTTCACTTTTTTGGTGGGGCTCTTTGCAATATTTAGGGGGGTGGGCACCCCTGTAATTTCATTAAACAAGTGTGGTTTGTTTAGTAAAACAATTGATTTACTAATATCTTAACAACGAATATATAAACTAAAAGTCACTGCTTGTGCTCAATAATGTTTCGTAAGCATACAAAGTAAAACAGAAAACGATATTCTAAAAATTTTGACATTTCTGCTTTTTTTTTAATAATTCTTAGTTTTGGTTTCTAAGATGGAAAATAAAATAATTTAAGCATAAAAGTGTGTGTGTGTGTGTAAAGAGGGGGGGGGGGGCTTTTCCCCTAAATCGCCGCCACTGTTCAGTAGTATGCTTATTTTTAACCGATTTCAAAAAGGAGGCGGTTATCAGTTCATACCTTATTGCTGGGCCGTAACCCCATAGTGGAGTAAGTACAAAGCGTTGTGTTATTATTTGGTGGACTTTTGGACCGTAGAATATAGAAGACATAATAGTTGGATTCATTATAGCACAATGAATATTTATTAAATAAAATAGTACATATACAATTCTAATCTAAGCTTAGACATTTAGTCAGAAGTTAAACATTAATACTCAAAACATTAAGGATTTCAAAAATTAAACACATCATAATTCTGCTATCTGAAGAAATTAAACTTTAATCTACTAGCTTAAATTAAGTAGTGGGAAGTGGGAGCTAGTATAGTACGTACCAAGATTTCGGTCCTTTCTCCATTAAGTAATCCAAAGGCACTCGCGGGAACGCGTTTCTATCATGACTCCCGGACAAAACGTCTCGGAGAAACACCCGAGCTCGGAAAAAGCTCTTCTGTCCTCAAAACTCTATCCTCCCCTTTTTTTCTCTAACTCCCCGTTTTATACCGGGGGACGCAGTTCCCTGATCGGGACACATTCTCTGAGGATCATAGTTCAAACATCTGGAGATCCAGTTTCCAGGAAAACCCTATGCTTTACGGGATACGTCATGTCGCAAAGTGTCAGAATGGAATTTTGTTATTCCCAAGTCTTCTATTTTATGGGCTCGAAACTGTCAGAACTTTCAAAGAAGTTATATCCTGCAGCTGTGACTCGGGGACGGGGAAAATGTTTGAAATCTCCGAAAGAAGCTAACCCCTTTTGACCCAATGCGGGTGTCAAGAGAATTCCAAGTGTCGTTTACTCAAAACAAGCGGAGGGAAACTTTCCCGCCAAAATGTGTTTACTTCTAACTCTCTATTTTATGAGATGCAACTGTTAGCAGAATGGGGGAGGATGTCCCTTTTCAGGCATGTGGGGCAGAAGGTCAAAATCGGGCCCCACAGTATGTATGGCTTTTTTTTTTTTTTTTTTTGTCCACTTACAGCGTCTCACCTAGTGAACCGATTTTAATGATTATTTTTTTAATGGATAGGGAATGACTTCAACTTAGGTCCCCATTACTTTGTTTGACCATATTTGTTCCTTAGAAAAAAAGTTACGCGCAAAAAAACAGTAAATTTCATGCAATTTCCCTATTAAATGATTAAATATAAAACCCATTGTTACAAAAGTTTGGTGCCATACAACAGTAATTTTAATAGTCATTGTAATGATAATTTTGAATGAATTCTTCTCTAAAGCAAGTATCAAGTTTCTTCAGTGTCATTGCTCTATTCGGAGCTCCAGCGCTCGAATACGCTACCTTGCGGTGATTTACAAAACTGCAAATGAAACTAAAACATTGCCACGTTGCGTTCCACGTGTGTCTGTTGACGTAAACACAGGCAGTTTGTTCTGAGTATTTATTAACGCAATCGATGTGTCTTAGTTTGCTTTCAGCTACAGAAATTAATTCGTCCCTTAGTAGTATTCTCGAGCTTCTCAAAATAATGTTAGTTTTCATTATTTCCTTAATAATTGGTGAAAGCGAAAATACTGGATTAACAAACTTGGATAACGTTATACAAGGTAAAAATTTTTATTGTTTTGTATGAATTTGTAAGAATATGGGTTTTTTTTTAATCTTTAATTAATTAAACTTACCATATTTTACAGCACCATTTAGTTGGAATGGACAGTATGCAAAATATTTTCTTGAATATATTATCGTAGAACAAAATGAATAACCGAGAAAGAATTTACTTTATTCCTTTTATTTTCAGCTGAAAGGTTTCGCCAAATTTGTTTAGGGTTATAGTTTTAGTATAGTGCGAGCAAAGTAGCCTTGGCGAGATTTCGCGTTTTTAGTTAAACCATTTTTAATTTTTATCATGAGTGGAATAAAATGGTAGTAAGATTACAGAATTCGATAAGTGAAAGGAAATAATGGTCAATCAACTGAAAAGAAAACTACCACCATATATCCGTGAGAATTTTGTTGATGATTTGCATAACATGACACAATTAAATCGTAACTCAGAAATTAGAAAAATCGAAACAAAAATTTTTTTAATGAACCGATTCGGGAATTCGAGAGAAATAACTCAGCTACAAATGGAAAACAATAAGCGCTAGCCAAGCAAGGCAAAAAAGTATCATCTTCTTTCGATAACAATTTCTAATGTCATATTGAATTTTCTAGCATTAATAGTTATTCTTGTCAGGCCACAATTATTATTTAGTTTTATCAAGAATTGATAAATATCGAATTCAACATCGTGGAAATAGCTGCTTAGAACTACGAACTACGTAGTTTGCATTAATCTTTTACGTTTAGTAATGCTTCTTGAATTCTCATTTCTTTCTACGTGGGCCAGAATATCCACAAGACTTTGAAAATTAATTTAAAAAGAATAAAGCGAAAAAATCATACGTACGAACAAAAATCACAACACTTTTAGCATTTTGTTTTAGCGTAGCACCATGTGCGTTTGTTTTAGTTTTCAAGTCCGCCATTAGACAGTGACTTCAGTGCCCCCTATAGTTCGTTGGAGTTGCGAATAGCAGGCGCGGATCCACGGAAGAAGAACTATGGGAACGCTCCACCCTCTCCCCCCCCCCCCCCAAATCCCAAGTGTACTTAAAAAATTTTCAGAACAGAATACAGCAAAATTCTTCCGTTTTTTAAAACTTGAACTTCAAGAATGGCGTCATGAAAAGCGAGGAGAGGATTGAAAAAGCAGATCCAGAGAGGGAAACTGTGGGTATGTCCCTCCCCCCTCAAAAAAAAAATCCCAAGTGTGCCTAAAACTGTTCAGAAAACAGGAGTACAGGAATTTTTTTCCGCTTTTTAGAACGTGAATTAAGGCATCAAGAAAAGCAATTAGACAACAGCAGAAGCGGATCCATGGAGGGGAACTGAGGGAATGTCCCCCCCCCAATCCCAAATATACCTAAAAATTTTCACAACAGAGTGCAGGAAAATTTTTCTATTTTATAGAACTTGAACTTGAAGAAAAGCTCCAGGAAAAGCGATTAGAAAATAGCAGAAGCGGATCCACGGAGGGAAACTGGAGGAATGTCCCCCCCCCCCTCAAAAAAATCAAGTGTAACCTAAAAAGTTTTAGGACAGAAAGCAGGAAAATTCTGTTTTATAGAACTTGAACTTGAAAATAGGCTCCAGGAAAAGCGATCAGACAATACCAGAGGCAGATGGCGGATCCGCGAAGAGGAACTGGGAGAATGTTCTCCTCCTCCCAAAATCTCACTTGTGCCTAAAAATTTTCACAACAGAGTACAGCAAAATTCTTCTGTTTTACAGAACTTGAACTTGAAGAAAGGCACAAGGAAAAGAGAAGAAAGAATAGCAAAAGCGGATACAAGGAGGGGAACTGGGGAATTTTCTCTTCTCCCCTATAAAAAAAAAAAAAAAAAAAAAAAAAAAAAATCCCAAGTGATCCTAAAACTGTTCAGAAAACAAAGTAAAGGATTTTTTCTTCTGTTTTTTGGAACTTAACGAAAGGCTCCAACAGGGAGCAGGTGTGCAGAGTGTGCACCGCACAAGGGCGGCCAAAGCAAGGGGCGGCCGCATCATATAGTTCTTTTAATCAAGCAAAATTCCTCAAGAATTTCTCAAAAGATAACTTATAATAAGTCAAATAAATGTGCTAAATTTTAAATGTTCAATTATCAAAGTAAGTGCCGATTTCCCGATAGCATAGCATAGTTTAAAAAAAAAATAGATTGTTAGGGAACATTGTGTTGGTTCATTGTCCATTAATATATACTCTTTACACACATGCTTCATTTAGTTACAAAATTTATGACAGAACCGGTAATCGGGCATAAATACAGAGGAGGGGAGATGAGGGAAATGGCCAACTCCTGAAGCATGAAAGGGTGCCTTTTAAAAGGAGCACTCAGGGCCCAGAGCGGCCACTAATGCTTACCCCCCAAGCTTTTATAGACCTAAACAATGAAGACGTATTTTATATATTATATTTAAAAAATCTATACTGATTAGATACTCTCGTAAGCATTTCAAACAACAAATTCTGTTTTCAACAATCGCGGCTGCGTGGAGAGACAGTGGAAAATTGCGACTCCCCTGAGAGTCAAACATATATGAATGAACTAAAATTTCGTAATTTTCCTCCTTTACAGCATTTTTTCGAGTTAAAATCACGGATGAACTGCCCGGTTTCAGATCAGGGCTCTTGCCCCGGGTAGTAAATTTAAACGTAGCTCCAAAACGAAGATCCAAAAGGATGCCATGACCTCCTTGACGAGACTAAAGAAGGCTTAAAATGACGTTTTTAGGACTTTAATTTCGGAAAATTTTGCTGTTTGAACCATCGATCTTAAGGACACAATTAAATCTCTGATTCACCCCTTCCAACTTAACTTAATCAAACATAGCCTGAAAATATTGGCTTTAAAATCCAAAATGTGTTTTCAGAGGACAGCCCTTCTTAATGTCATTAAAAATTGCTTAATGACATTTTTCGTATTTCTTTTTCGAAATTTTTGCGATGGAGAGCCTCAAAATACATTCCCAAACATTACTACCAAAGATAGTCTCAATTAGCATCTTTAGAGAGGCCCCTAATCCCACCCCCTCAGTTTGAAATTGACTTCAATTTCAAAAAACAGTTCGTGAGGGCACACTGAACCCCCGCCCTCTCTTTGTCCCATCGTTATCAAACAATGCCTAAAATACGATTTTGGGACTTCAATTTCTAAAAAACTATAGAGGAGCCTGGCTTATGCAACTTTTCACGGCGCTAGAGCATACCCATCAATCGTCGAAGTGAGATGGACAAAAGGTCTATAGTTGTGTTTTTCAGATATTAATATCGAAAAATATCCGAAAGATCCGCCGAAGCTTCCCAGTTTTGTTAACGTCACCAAAGATGGCATAAAATTGCGCTTTTAGAAATATCCGCTTGGGAGCTCCAAAACCCTTATTTCTCAAAAATAGCCTAAAATGGATTTTAGTTCTGAAAAATATTTCGGTTCGGAATTTTTGCACGTTTTTCCTATCGTTTTCAAATGTAGCCAAAAATAAAAAATGGATTTTTGAAACAATATTGCCGAGAAATTACCGGAGGAAAGCCGCCAGATCCCCTACCATCTCCAAAGACAGCCTAAATTTGCATTTTAAACTTTAATTTCGAAAACTTTCAATGGGAGATGATTGAATCTCCCTCCCTCTAGCAACGTCAACAAAGATAACCCAAAACTGCTAGTTTAAATCTTCAGTTTCGGAAAATTTTCGGGAAGAGCGCCGATCTTTCCTAAGCTATGGTCACAAAAAAATAGTTTCGAATTGATTTCAATTTTGAAAGAATTTTAGAAGAGAACTCCAACATTACTTTTCCCCTGAAGCCTCGAAAAAGTTCCTAAAATAGCATTATTTGACATCAATTCCGAAAATTTCTCCATGCACCTTGAATATACCCGACTCTTTTCTCCTTGCAACCAAACACAACCAAAGATTGCTAAAACTATTTTTCGTACGCCAATTTCGATAATTTTCTGGGAGCAATCCCTCTTCCCTGATTTCCCCTCCTCCGTTCTTTCTCTGATGTCACCGAAGACAGACTATAAAATGCGTTTTTACGACTAGTAAATTTTGGTATCTATTACTTTCTTCAAAGATATAAATTGTACCTAAGAAGTTTCTTACTATGAAACTTTTCTTCCTTTTTATAAGTTCATCATTCTTGTTTTTTTTTTCTTTTTTCTTTTTTTTTTCTTTTTTAAATTAGAACTTGATATAGAAATTTGAAGAAATATTTATATGGACGTCAAAGACTAGTCAAAATATGCAAATTACTCTTGAGGGGCGGCACATTAGGCCTTTGCACACGGGCGGCCGACACCCTAGGATCGGACCTGGGCTCCAAGAAAAGAGATTAG
Source organism: Uloborus diversus (assembly GCF_026930045.1). NCBI lineage: Eukaryota > Metazoa > Arthropoda > Arachnida > Araneae > Uloboridae > Uloborus > Uloborus diversus. The sequence continues at coordinate 139,205,995 of NC_072736.1, forward strand.
ACAATAGCGGAAGCGGATCCACGGTGGGGAACTGAAAAAATGTTCCCCTCCCTCCAAAATCTCATGTGTACAGAATCAGGAACAGAGCTCAGGAAAACTCTGTTTTATAGAACTTGAACTTGAAGAAAGGTGCAAGGTAAAGCGAAGAGAGAATTGCAAAAGCAGATCCGAAGATGTGGAAGGATAGGAAAATGTTCTCCTATCTAAACTCAACTACAACTATAAATTTAACCAGGCCCAGTTTCTTCACTACCACATACATTATGCATTGATAGCAGCACATTTGGGTAACGATATAAATGTTTTGTTTCTAACTTAAGATGATTTTCTGAAAACAATATGAACGAAGCATGGTTACACTGGATTTTCCTTTTTGTTTTTGCGCCAACTTCAAAAATTATATTTAAAAGAAAAGTATTATCGATGGTGTTTAAAGAATAAAATTATTTTTCACTTTTTAGAGCAATTTTGAAGTCGGTTCTATTTTTTTTTTCCAAAAGTTTTTTTTATGGTTTTTCTACTCTTCTATTTAAAGAATCGTAATTCTTCTTTACCTAATTTTATTTTTAAAGAATAGTCCGTTTTGATATTTTATTATAAGGACCTTTGAAAAGGTCTTCTTTATACCGACAGAAGTGTATAGTTTGCTAAATTAGATAATCAATTTTACTGCCTAAAAATTTTAAATTAATTGAATACGTTATATTTATTCAAAGTAGTAAATGAAAATAAACTGTAAATTAAATAAGTTTTAAATAATGTCTTTTTAAAATTGTAATGCAAGTAATGTCAAAAAATGTTGCGTTAGTCACTCTAATTTTATTTTTATATCTAGCTAAAATAAATATTTTTTCACTTTTTAGGTAGCTGTGATGCAGATGTAAGAAAATAAAAAGTTTTAGCCTGTCTACTTTTTGGTTTAGCTTTAAAATCGAAAACAGTGTTTTTTTCTTTCTTGTTTTGTAACTAACGTAACAGAATATAAACAATGAAATAATGAGTGAATTAAAATGCTACTGAATTAAAATTTATTTGATTTGGTCATTTTGCTGTCTTTAAATGTTTAACTAATTGCCGGCGTAAGTGGATGCGTGCATTCTACAAAAGTAATTTTCCTGGAAGTACTGGAAGCCACCTTCAAAATTGATTCCGAAAAAAAAAAAGAGAAAGATAGAAGCCAACTGGCACATCTGGCATCCAATCTTCATAACGCCTGCAAACTGGCTTTACTACCATTGTCGCTATAACCGAAAACGGGATGGTAATTATATCCCCCCACCCCCACCCCAAACTTGTTTTTCTCCCAACCCCTCATTTTCTTGGAATTCCGAGTCGAGCAAGCAACTCCTTCGTCGATTCCGAGAAACCCCAGTTCAACATATGCGCCAAGCGCATGCTCATTTTCTCCCTGAATGTCATTCCTACCACGTGCGGAAAAAAATCCACGACATTATTTGTAAGTTTACAAAGTTGAACGTGTTCCTTGGTAAGTAGAAAATATTTACTTGCATCATTTGACAGGGTTCACGCTGGGATGCGTATTTGCATTATTCTTGCAACATTTTTCAAACTCGAACTCCGAAAAATCCTTTTGCACCTTCATCCCAGAGATATCCCACACAGGGGCGGACTGGACCGCCGACTCATCGACCCGCGGGTCGATGCGCCCTAATGCCTGAACCCCCCCCCCCTTTATTTATTTTTTTGTGCAACTTTTTTTTTTTTTTTTTTTTTTGCGCTCACAAACCTGTGCGACCACTTCGCTTTTTTCTCTTTTTTTAAACTCATGAATCTGTGCAGCATCGTTTGTTTTTTTTCTTTTTCTTTCCTTTATTATTATTATTATTATTTTATTTATTTATTCATTTATTTTTGCACCTTTCTTTTGCACCTTTTCTGCGCCCCTTAGAGGCCAAGGTTGGCGCCCCCTTGCGGGACCCAGTCCGCCCCTGATCCCACCCAACATTTTGGTTAAGGAAAAAAGTCCTAGGTAGGATTTTTTCCAAGCGTGAACCCTTTTTAGCTGTACAGTAAACTCCCGATTATCGGCGGTCGGATTATCCGCGGTTCGGCATAGCAGCGGATCTTTTAATTTTTTTTTCCTCTTAACCTTTAATATTTTTTCAACTTATGATTGTTTCATTGTTCGCTTTTAGCTTACACATCTATATTTTTTACGTTCAATGTTAGTAGATGCAATGTTTTTAGCTACATTTAAAAATATTAATGAATGAATTTAAATGAATGTGTGAGTGTTATTCTTATTTTTTTAGCTATTAGTAGGGTCTGGTGGGGGAAGTGGTCAATAGGGTAAAGTGGTCATACGTCAAATAAATAGCTATAGCTTGGAAATAAATGTTCGAATGAATGTGAAAATTTTATTTTAGAGTAGGACAGTTAGAAACTACATTTTGAATGCAAAATTTTACAACTGGTAAAATTTTATTAGGTAAAAAAAATATTTTGCATGAATATGAAATTTTTTAAAATCTAAACACCTATTTTAATTTCCTTGGGAAATTTTGTTTGTTAGAATTAGGAACAAATTGACCGCATAGGAAGCTTCCTACATGTTTCAAGAACTCTTACTCATTAGGATTTAGCTGGATCTATTTTAGATAATTTTTTAGAACAATTTAAGTAAGATGGGGTAAAGTGGTCACAATATTAGGCTTAACGAATATTGTTCTTCTAATGTCACTTAATCTATAAGTATAAGGCAGATACAAATTAAATATTAATTTTACTTAATATGTATTGTTTTTACAGTAAACGGGGTTAAATATACGAGCCAATGCATATATATATATATATATACTCATACATACTCGTGTTCACATAAATGCGCCAATAAATATGTATATGGATTTCTGCAAGTATTTTTTATCCATACAGCTATACATTCTACTATACACGTATATGCTCGCTTATAGTCGTATATATAAGAACACTTATATACTCAGGTAGACACGTATATACGCATACGTACTCGAGTAGACACATACAAGCATAAGAAATACAAGTATACAGAGTGAGTTTAAACTCTTGAGCAAATTATTAAAATGTGTTAGAGGGGAGGATAAGAAGTAAGAATCATAATGAACATATGGTCTTAAAAACAATGCTGACGCACTACATGCACGCAAAGCCAGAAACATATAGGTGCAAAAAAAGTCACAAATTTACTACAAAGACAATTTTACACAACATTTTAGGTCTTAAGAAAGTTTTAAAGCGATTGATGAAATTTACGACCTGCAGCTGTAATACATGCGTCGCATTCACAGATCACTCTCTGTTGCAATAACGCGATATTTGAAAAACTTTCATCAGCCACTGCGCCTTTGTTGTGATGCGTGTATTAGAGCTACTACAGCCCGTAATTTTTAACAACTGCTCTAAATATTTCTTAAAAACTAAAATGTAAGGTAAAATCATCTTTGTGCAACAAATTTGTACCCTGCTTTGCATCCATCAGTTTCTGGCTTTGTGTGCATGTAGCGCGTCAGTGATTATAACTTCTTATCCTCTCCTCTCACACCCCTTTGATTTTTTCCCAAGAGCTTAGATTCACTTTGTAGGCCGAAATGTATATAAGCGTATATTCTCGTGTATACATACATGTACTGGTGTATACACGTAAATGTACGTATATACGTCTACACAGGTATATAATCGTGTTTACACGTAAACATGCGTATATACTCGTGTTTACATATTATACATACGTGAATACGCACCAAAGACGCACTGGATGTATTCACGAATTAACTCGTGTATACCCGTATATATACGTATGTACCGTACACTTATATATGCGTATATACGTCTATTATACACATATATACTCAAGCATGCACGTACCTTCTCGAGATACTAGTGCATACGCACATATGATGTTCGTTTATACGCGTATATACACGTGACACGTATATACATGTGGCATGTATGTTCTCATGTAGACACGTATACACTCCTATACGTAATCACGTATACATGCTTATATACTCGTATATATGCTTATATACTCGTATATACTTGAGTAGGCACGTGCATGCATGTATCTGATGTATGCATGTATCTACTCATATAGGAACGTGTTTACTCGTGTATAACACACGACACGTATATATTCGTGTATACACGCATGTACTCTTGAATATACTTATAACTATAAAAATAGCCGAAATATACAAGTATTAGGGTTATTTATAATGTGGTTTTGCATTTATTTTTAATTGTGAACACTTTACCCCATGCTGTGACCACTTTCCCCCACCCCATGGGGTAAAGTGGTCTTAAAAACATAGGGAAAAGAAAGTGCTATAAAACTACTAAAATCAATATTTTTCTTCCTAAAATTCAATGTACCGTGTTCTTTAATAATGCAATGTAAAATAACAACAAAAAAAGTTGAAGTGTTTAAAGACTTTGTTATATTTATTATCCACCTAAGTTAAAAACCTACGATTTTATGACCACTTTACCCCACCAGACACTATCTTTTTTACCCATTATTCGGGTTATCCGCAATTATTGTGCCATTCTAATCCGCAGATAATCAGGAGTTAACTGTATTTTAAAAATAATTAAACCTAAAATTTGTATTTCTCGAACAAGCAATGTCTGCTTACTATTTATCGCAATAGTTAAGATGTTAATCGAATTTAGTAATTTGTTAATTCATAATATTGATGTTATTAGAATGAAAAATGGGGTCGTTTCAGAAATTTTAAAAGTATTTTTTTCTGAAAGAGTATGTCAACGAGCATAGGATTTGACCATTTAAAAAATAATTTGATTAAGTTTAATATTTTTTAAAAATTATTTTAATTGGTGCAAAGATTCAATTTTACTTTTTACGTTTCTGCGAATGGCATTACAAGTGATGAAATGCCATTCACTGATGCCATTAGCGCATATTTAATTCGCTTCATTACTCATTTGTACTGGCAACGATATGGTTGATAGCAAGCGTAGAGATCAATTTTTAACTCCCTCCACGTCTGGGTGACGTTAAATATGCTCGTGGTCTCAATGTCCTCCAAGTGAAACGATACCTCTGGGGGTGCTAGCACCAGGTAACTATAAGCTCCTAGTCTAGTTTTAAATTCTCATTAATTGTTCGATCCGGTGATGGTGCTGCCATCTATCGGTATAAAAAATAATGGAGGCAAGGCACTTAGTATGCAGTCCTCCACATAAATACAGTTGTAGTCAGTTGTGACTCGGAATCGAAATCGAAATCTAAAACTCCCTCCACAATCTGGAAACGCGATAGACAGCAAGTGTAAACATTCAGCGCGCCTAAGTTCATCACTTGTGACGTCATAAAGACCATGCCTTGTTAAACAAATCGGGCAATTAAAAAAAAGTAATTAAATTTTTTTGCTTGCTCTAAGAATTTCAGTGACTAAAATTAGCCCTTTTAACGGATTGAAACAACCCCATTATATTTGTTTATTTATTTATTTTAGTTTGCTGCACATGTCATGTAAAGGCTCACCTTCAACGAATTATGATCTCTGAAAGTAGAGTTTAAATATTAAAAAAATACTTATTATATATATGTATATATACTATATGTGGGGCAAACCTAACCTGGCAGCACTGAAGGCTGCGTAGATTCTAATCACAGCATCACGAAGCTGCCACGTTAGAACTGCTCCAAGTATACATACTTATTGAGCAATGATTGCTTACTGTTTTCACTTGACAGTAGTTGATGCTTTCATTTTATATTTTCATGCGTATAATGCAAACTCCTCTGGTGCATGGACCTCCACGAGTGTGTCCATGTCCTCTGGTTCACGGATCTCCTAGAGTATGCCCCTTCCCTTGGGCGGTGACATTCGCCACCGCCCAGGGGAAGGGACATACTCTCGGTGCCTTGGAATCGAATCATTCAAATTAGACCTTTTCGACTTCACACAATCCTTTTTACGCGAGAACAGTTTCCAGCCCACAGCATTTGGCTCATAACATCCAACATCCAACCCCTGGCATTCATTTGAATTTTGACGTGTTGAATTCAAATTAAGGTTGCGATAAATGTCATTAGTAGAAACAAGAAACCCAACGAGTAGGGTCCTACCGCAATTCGTGATTGCAAAAAACATAATTTCAGCGAAATCAAGGTCTCAAAATTCAAATAAATCTACATTTTACTTTTATTACCAAAATGAAAAGTAATATGATTAAAAAGTTTTTTTTTAACGCTAGTTCCAAATTGTTTATTTCATTTTTATTTCAGTTAGTAATTAATTTAACTCGAAAACTTATGCCCATTTTATTTCAAAAATCGAATGCGCTGATATTGTATGGTGCTTCCATTTGGAAATGAAATTGAATTTGAATCCATTTGAAGTGATATACATGTGAAGATTTTTTAAAATTAATATAAATTGTTTATTTTGATTTTATTCTAATAAATAACAAATTAAACTCGGAAACTTTTGCCATTTTTTAAATTTTAAATAAAATGCTTGCAAAATGTATGGCTTATAAGAAAAAATTGCAAGCAAACATAATTTTTAGCAATCGTGCAAAGTTGAGGCACCTCTATTATACGCTTTGTTCAAAAGAAAAATAATGTTTTGTGAAGATAATGGAGTTGTTTTTTCTTTTTTGAAAATATTTTATCTGTGGGGGAAAAGTGCGTACAGTGAGAAACGAAAATTCAATTACATTTCATATCATTAAAAAACATAGAAATGAAATTCGTTCAAATGGTACGCTATTTGTCACTGTAATCCTCATATACACAATAGCGAATGGTGGAGTAACGCTGACAGTAGTGTAAAAAGGCCGGTTTCCCTGCAGCCGGCGCAATGCGCAATATTGCGCCGTCCATCTCCTCCGCCTGCCGATAGCCGCCTCCCACTCCCCCTCCGACCTTGGGGTTGACCTTGGGGTTGCGCGTGAAACTTGAAGAAGATGACGGGGTTTTCCCGAGATTTCGCTCTTCCTCGTTTTCGCTCGGCTACATTTTCGCCCTTCCTCGTTTTTGCTCGCGTTTTTACCGTGAAAGGTTACAGGGATATTTTTAGACTTTGTCGTTTTTACCGTGAAAAGTTTTTGGACTTAGAATATTTTTCCGTAACCTTATACGATGGTTTTCGAGTGGCAACCTGTTTAGGGTATGACAAAACGTCACAATTGTTGTCATAAGAATGTGTGATACTTTTTGTCATGCCATCCTCATGAAGTTGTACAGAGCTATTTCCAGTGTTTTTTTTTTTTTACAAACATACTGGACTTTGTCGTTTTTTTTTACCGTGAAAGATTTTCCCTACGTTTCTGAACTTTGTTACAAAATAAATTTATGTTTTAAGTTGACGGTCCCACCAACCAGCCCGGTGTATTAAATACACCCCATCAACTTCTTTTCATCTGCCAATGCAATTTGCATACAAATGCAGATCAATTTTGAAGATTTTTCACAAGTTAGATCAATCAGCTTTAATATTCAATATGATTTATACATTTTCATGAGTTATGTTTTAATCGCGTTATTAATCGTTTACACTGTCATTTTATTATTTTCATGCATTTATTATTCTTGTAAAAATAAATCCCAACTCTGTTATATTTATCATTCTTTCGGTGATTCTTTTTTTTTTTTCGGACTTTGAATAATTTCGACGAATGGTTGTCAAGACAACCAAAGTTTCGCGAATTTAATTATTTTTATTTTACAGAGTGTCGGGAATCGAACACCCAAACTTTGAGTTAGCAAAAACGTATGCTAACCACTATGCTATATTTCCCATTACACTTTCAGTCTTAATGTGAATCTGTACCATGACAACGAATATTACAATTAAATTAATTTTAAAACCATCAGTTAATTCACTCTTTAGTACTAATCATGGCATATCATTAACTGTATTTCAGCTCATAATTGAAACTATCATCATTATTATTATTTTTCATAATAACAAAGTTTTCACTTAAGTAAAGATTTATTTAAATACAACCCATTCGAGATTTTAGATTTGGTTCAATGCTTTGTGGACTTGAAATATATTTTAAACTTTGATTTTCTTTTTCATGCATTTCAAACTTTATCATTTTTATTTTTTCTAACTTGTTAAATTTTCTTAACTAATTTCTTTTTTCTTTGTCAAATTGACAAATATTTTTTCTAACTTGTAAAAATTTCGAAGAAATAATTTTCTTAACTAATTTTTTTTTTGACTTTCATACAACAAAATATTTTTTCTTACTTGTTAAATTTTCGAAGAAATAATTAACTTAAATATTCTTTCACACATTTTGAACTTTAACGTTTTTTCCTGTCATTTTTAGCACTTTGATTTTTTTTTTCACTATTTTAGCGTTTTTCAATTATTTTCAGTCTTTAACTATTTTCTTAACTTTTTAGTCTTTAACTAATTTCAAGCATTTCAGACTTAGATTATTTTTTCGTGATTTCGATTTTTTTTAGTATATTTTAGAGTTTGATCATTTTCTCGCTTGTTTTTACTTTATCGTTTTTTTCCGATATTTTTAAACTTAGAAATTTTTCGCAAGTAGTGACAGGAATCGAACCTTCAAATTTTTCAAAACGTTATCATGTCTTCAATTTTTGCAATCATGTCAAACTTGCAATCAATTTACTCGTAGTAGTAATTAACACTTATCATTAACAAATTTTCTCAGATTTTAAAAAATCAACTTAATTAATTTTTTCCAGTAAGCAAATTGCGCACTCAAGTTACATTCCAACACTGCATATACGTTTCAAGAGTTTCATTGAATTTATCACATTCCATTTAATTAACTCTAATAATTACTTTTTCATTAATACTTAACTTAATCATTTTATCATACATTTATTCCAGTTACAAAATTATGCTTAAAAGTTATTTATTTTTCTTAGCACAAGAGATTTTAACATGTTCCTACTAAAATGCTTTTCACTCTAGTTTGAGTTTACTAAAATAGCAACTCATTTACGATTTAGATTCATTTAATCGTCTTTGATTCTTTTTCATTGTTAATATTTTAAATTATCACATACGTTATTATTTTTATACATTTATCCATTTAATTTTCCAAAATCTACAATCAATTTACTTTTCGTATTAATTAACACTTATCACTATCAAATATTTTCATGAATTTTAAAAATTATCTTCTTAAATATTTTTTTACTGTAACCAAATTTCCCACTCAAGTTATATTTTATCACTACATATGCTTTTCATGAGTTTCACTTAATTTATCGCATTTCATTTAATTAACACTAATAATTATTTTTTTATCATCGATATTTAAGTTAATCATATTTTCCTTTCTTTCTTTCTTTTTTTTTTTCATGCAAACACTCTTGATGGAATAAAACAAAATTTTCAACTTTCATGAATTAAATCCCCTCTGAATATTTTATTTTACTTTACCATACTTTACTATTTTACTTACTGCGTTTTACTATTTATCATTCATTACAGCTTTTCCAAAATATTACTTTACAACCAACCAATTTCATTAACAGAATTTTCATTACAATTTATAAATTTCACTTTTATTTAATTATTTTTACCTACGGTAAAATAAAACACAAAAATGTTAAACATCAATGAAGTACCCAAGAAATGTTAAAATTATAAGTCGAGTATCAAAACTTCATGTCAGCAAATTTTAAAAATAGACTTACCGAAAAATAACTTCTACTGAAATTCATTTCAAAACTTGGAATCAATTTACTCTTAGCATTAATAAACACTTATCATTAAGAAATTTTCATGGATTTTAAAAATCAACTTATTTAATTTTTTTCCAGTAAGCAAATTTCGCACTCAAGTTACATTTTATCACATTTTATTTAATTATTTTTTGATTAGTATTAAACTTAGTCATTTTATCGCTTAGTATTTAACTTAATCATTTTCTTGCTTGTTTTTACTTTATCGTTTTTTTTCCCCGTTATTTTTAAACTTAGAAATTTTTCACAATTAGTAACAGGAATCGAACACACAAATTTTTCGAAACATTATCAAGTCTACAATTTTCATCCAACTAAGTTAATTTAAAATCTTGCAATCAATTTACTCTTAGTAGTAATTAACACTTATCATTATCAAATTTTCACGATTTTAAAAAAATCAACTTATTTAATTTTTTTCCAGTAAGCAAATTTCGCACTCAAGTTACATTTCATCACTTTATATGCTTTTCAAGAGTTTCATTTAATTTATCACATTTTATTTAATCAACTCTATTAATTATTTTTTGATTAGTATTTAACTTAGTCATTTTATCGCATAGTGGTTTACTTTATTATTATTTTTTTTCATACAAGCACTCTTGTTAGAATAAAACAAAATTTTCAACCTTCATGAATTAGAATCACTTTGACTATTTCATTTTCCCAATAATATTTTACTTTAACAACTAATTTCTTTAACAAAATCGATATCATTTATTTTAGTCTTTATCCTTTTCGAACGATACATTCAAATGGACAGCTATACGTTAGATTAAGAAACTTAATCTAAAATTTGACAAATTAAGTTAAAGCTAAATACTGACTAAAATTAAGTACAAAAGACTAACCTTTTTGGGGTGAAATCTCTCAAGTACCAGCTATCGCGAAGTTATTTAAAAACAGTGAATGAAATTGTAATAAGTGGATTGTTAATTATAACTCAATCTCACAAATTACAACTACACGCATGTTTTATTTGAAATCGCTGCATACGGCTGTTTGCCCATCGTCGATTTGCAGAAGGCATGCCGTAAAATCGCAAATCAACTCGGCTGTTGAAAAAAACTACCGTAATCCTACAGCACTTCGGATGGTCCACACACAACGGTGCGAATTGAGGAAATGACTTTATCAATATTTCTATCTACCCTTTACCGATAACAGATAACAAACCCCACGTGCGAGTATGATTCACCCCTTAGCAAGTACGTCTTGTAAGTGATGTCACTGTTTCTGACCAATTAAAATTAGTTCACGTTTCTCAAATATCAAGCACATAGATCGACAATAGTCTGATGTCAGGTTTTCCAAACAAAATTTTAGATTTTAATTCGTAGTTTCGAATTAATTTCTTTTTCATTTCAAACTTATAAAAAAAAATTTCCAGCTTGTAAGAATATTTCTTTCAAAAACAGATTTTTGATTCAAAACAGTATTTTTTCAAACTTGTAATATTTTTCTACTTAGAAAATGAAATCAAAAATTTTTGTTTTCTTTAATCGTATAAAATGTTTTTAAGAAATAATTTCTCAAACTTGTAATATTTTTCCACTAATTAAAAAAAATCAATTTTTTTTCAATCATATAAAAATAAATTTTTAATCTTACAACAATAAATTTTTCCGCAAAAATATTTTTTTCAAATCAAAATAATAATAATATTTTTGTAACATATTATTTTTTTTTTCTTTTCAATCTTTTTTTTTTTTTTCGCAAAACTATTTTCTTTTTTTTTTTTTTTTCAAAAATTTTCAAACTTACAAAATAAAATTTTTTCAACTGAATCTTTAAACGAAATGCTTTAATTAAATTTAAAACTCAATATCACTTTACTCTTAGTATTAATAACCAATAGCACTTAACCATTTACTCTTTGCACTCTAAGTATTAATTAACACACATGCATTAGAAATAATAATAATAATGTTTATGATACTTACAAATCATCCACTCAAGCTTTCAAATATCCATCTAGCATGCTATTGTTACAAATTCTGTAAATAGTAATTATTGTAGGAACGTAACCTGTAAATAGTTTCCCGTAATGAATATACAACCCCTTTTTCATTCGGCTAAAGTATACGACCCCTATTTTATTTTTCTTTTCATTGATAACGGTCTACGCATTTCGGGAAGCCGAAAGAAACGTGTAGAATGTTGTGGAAAATTCTTTTCGGTGTATTTAAGCCGTTAGCGATGGATAAACAGTCAGTTTCGATTGAGATTTTCGAACTGAGTGCATTTTTGCTCTGTTTATAGCGAGGCATTTCGCTGTGTTGTTTTCGCATTTGGAAGTAAATGCGTGTGTAAACGTTGAGTTTACGGTGTTGTGTGATAATTGCTTAATTGCTGATGAATAATTTAGCAGTTGTTGAAGATCTTCCCTGTACATAGTGTAAATAAATTTCCTGTGTTTTTATCAAGAACTGTGTCTTCATTTCAAGAAAGTGGAAGTCGCACCGAATCCGTTACAATTGGCGCCCAACGTGGGGCTTCTTCTGGACTTTCTTGGAGTAAGTGACTTTGGACATTTTTTTCATAAAGACTGTTTGAATTTATAGACTTTGTTTGTATGGTGATTACTCGCGCAATGGATGACCAATTAAAACAACTTCTGGAAGCAATTAATGCTGTGAAAAGCGACTTGACTGAAAATATGGCGGCCAATCAAGAACAATTAAAAAGTGATCTGACTGCAAGTATGTTGGCAAATCAAGACCAGTTAAAAAGCGATTTAACGGTGCTGAAAAAGGACTTAACGTCTAACCAAGAAGAAATTAAAAACGACCTTATTTCGGTAAAGACTGTGATGGAAAATAAATTTAATGACATAGAGCATCGAGTTGATGCTATTGAAGAAAAATTTAATACCGTTGAAAGCCGATTCAATGCTGTAGAAAATAAATTTGAAGATGAAGATAGAAGATTTCATCTACTAAAAGAAGAGATCTTTAAGGACGTGGAAAGGAGATTGGCGACCGCGGAAAGCAGCTCTGTACAGTTTGGCGCTCCCACATCGGTTGCTCGACCGTCCATTAAACTTGCCACATTTGATGGGAAAAGTTCGTGGCAGGTGTACAAGACCCAATTCATGATAGTGGCGGAAGCGAACGGATGGGACTCTGCTACCAAGGCCTGCCATCTTGCAACATCCCTGAGAGGTGACGCAGCGGACATTCTCCAGACCCTTCCGGACAGCCAGCGCCTGGATTTCGCCGCCCTCACAGCTGCGTTGGAGCTTCGCTTCGGTGAGAAGTGCCAGAAAGATTTCAGCCGACTCCAGTTGAAGTCCCGTTTCCAGAAAACTGGGGAAACCGTGCAAGAGCTTGCGGCGGACATCGAGAGACTGTCTCATCTTGCTTTTTACGACTGCCCTGCGGATGTTCGAGACAACCTGGCACTCAACTACTACATCGACGGGGTTCGAGATCCGGAAATCCAGAAAGCTCTACGGATGGCGGATGTCAAAGACCTGAATTCTGCCGTTGTGTATGCGATGAGATACGAGGCCGCCCAAGAAGCAACCCGTGTGGATCGCCATCTAATCCGGACTCAGGAAGCTGATGAGTCTGATTCCAGGTCGTCCCACCTCGCTGAACTTGAGAGACAACTCGGTGACTTGACAAGACATCTGAGCAGCATAACAGCCCAAAAGAAACAAGAGCAGAAGTGCTGGAAATGCGGTAGTGAAGGACACCTGCGAAGGAGTTGTCCGGCTCGCCAAACTACGCGAGGGAAGGAAATCACCACCACTAAAGCTCTGCAGATTTCCTCTTCTAGTAGTGGCAGTGATGGACTTTTCATTTACGCACATGTAAATGGGAACCCCTGCAGACTGATTGTTGACACTGGAGCCAATGTGACAATCATTAGGACAGATGTGGCTCGTGAATTTGGATTGAAACTGCTGTGGACATCGCCACGCGTAAGTCTCCAGACTGTGACAGGTGACAAGATCGAGATTGACGGTAAAGTGGACTTGGAAATAGTGTTTGGGAATGCCACCTACCATCATACGGCATTCGTCGCTAACATCACGGACCCCTTCATTCTCGGATTGGACTTTTTGAAGAAATATGACTTCACTCTCGACTTCAAGACTAATGAGCTGCACTCGATGAGAGAAGACATAGCCGTTTTCCCTGCAGAAAGTGATGTAAAATCCGCTCATCAAATAATAGCTCAAACAGATTTATCGATTCCCTCAAGGTCAGATTCATTAATACCTGGCTCCCTTGAAGAAAGCAATAGTTTTCGATTTGGACTCATTGAATACCCTAACCTAAGCAATAACCTAAAAGGAGTGCTGGTAGCATCTACGCTTGTGGACCTTTCCAAGGATGTAATTCCTGTAAGAGTCGCCAACGTGAGTGAAAGGCCAAGGAATATTCGGAAAGGTGAAGTGTTAGCAACTTGTACTCCAGTAAACTGCATCATTAGAAGAATCAATTCCCCCGAGACTGTGTCTTCTGAGTCCTTGACATCGAAGTTAATTGGGAGTGCACCCTTATCGAAGGATCAAAGAACTGCTGCGGAACAATTGGTGGACGACTTCAAGCATCTGTTTTCATCTACATCGGAGGATGTTGGCCGTACGAATTTAACGCAGCATAGGATTTACACTGGAGAACACCCCCCTATTAAACAGCATCCAAGACGACTACCGTTCGCTAAGAAGGAAGAGGTTGAAACCCTCCTGAAAGAGATGAAGGAGAATGATGTAATCGAACCCTCATCCAGTCCTTGGGCCTCTCCCATCGTCTTGGTCCGAAAGAAAGATGGCTCCACCAGATTTTGTGTCGATTACCGACGACTGAATGAAATCACCAAGAAAGACAGTTACCCTCTTCCACGGATAGACGACACCTTGGACACTCTTTCCGGACACAAGTGGTTTTCGACCCTGGACTTGAAGAGCGGCTACTGGCAGGTTGAGATACACCCTGATGACCGAGAGAAGACAGCGTTTACAACTGGACAAGGCTTATGGCAGTTCAAAGTGATGCCCTTCGGCCTCTGCAATGCACCAGCTACGTTCGAGCGTCTTATGGAGACAGTGTTAAGAGGACTCTCTTACGAATCCTGTCTGGTCTACTTAGACGATATCATCATCGTGGGACGCAGCTTCGAAGAACATCTGGCAAATCTTAGGAAGGTGCTGCAAAAGCTTAAGGAAGCCAATCTGAAGTTAAGCCCGTCCAAATGTAATTTGTTCCGCCGGGAAGTGAACTATCTTGGTCACATCATCTCTTCTGAGGGTGTGCAAACCGATCCAGAGAAGGTATCTGCGGTCAAGAGTTGGAGTCGTCCCGAAAACATCCATCAGCTGCGAAGTTTCCTGGGGCTCTGCACGTACTATAGGAAGTTTGTGAAGGGTTTTTCCAACATTGCACGACCTTTGCATAAGCTGACGGAGAGCAAGCAAAAGTTTGAATGGTCCAAAGAATGCGAAGATGCATTTCTACGACTGAAGGAGGCTTTAACATCAACGCCTATCCTCGCCTATCCTCAGCCTGAAAAATCCTTCATCCTGGACACTGATGCGAGCAACGAGGGCATCGGAACTGTTTTATCCCAAGAAATTGACGGAAATGAACATGTCATCGCTTACTGGAGCAAATGCTTATCAAAGTCGGAGCGAAATTACTGCGTCACCAGAAAGGAGTTACTGGCCATAGTGAAAGCTGTAGAACACTTCCATCATTACCTCTACGACCGAAAATTTCTGCTTCGGACAGATCATGCCTCGTTAACTTGGCTTTTGAACTTCAAGAATCCAGAAGGCCAGATAGCCAGATGGATACAGCGGCTCCAGGAATATGACATGGAGATCAAGCATCGAAAAGGGTTATCTCACGGTAATGCTGACGCTTTATCAAGGAGACCCTGTCCTGAGAACTGCCACTATTGTTCCCGAATCGAGAAACAGTATGGAACGACTAGCCCTACCGCCTATCAGGTGACAGTGACTCCAACATCATCAGAACCTGATCCATGGAGTGATGACCAAGTTCGAAAAGATCAACTTGAAGACCCCGACATAAAACCAATTTTAGAGTTCATGGAAAGTGACAGTCGACGCCCTAGCTGGCAGGACGTTTCCATCTTCAGTCCTGCAACAAAAAGATACTGGGCTTTATGGAACTCACTCCATTTACGGAACGGCGTGCTACACCGGAAATGGGAATCTGACGACGGCAAGACATCTAGGTGGCAGTTACTACTTCCTCGATCCAGGATTTCAGATGTTCTGAAAGAAATACATAGTAGTGCGACTGGAGGACATTTTGGTGTCTTGAAAACTCTCAATAAAGTTCGGGAGCGCTTCTTCTGGAGCAAGGCGAAGGATGACGTGGAGAAGTGGTGCCATTCTTGTGACGCCTGTGCTGCTCGTAAAGGACCGAAGAAGAGAAGCAGAGGGAAGCTACATCTGTACAACGTTGGAGCTCCTTTCGAACGAATTGGGATCGACATCCTGGGTCCTCTACCAAGAACTGCTGATGGGAACAAATACATTCTTGTTTCCATCGACTACTTCACCAAATGGCCGGAAGCATATCCCATTCCAGATCAAGAGGCTACTACCGTAGCAGAGACTCTAGTCCAACATTGGATCTCGAGATACGGAACACCTTTGCAGATTCATTCCGATCAAGGGAGGAATTTCATCTCTGCTGTGTTTAAGGGCCTATGTCAAATTTTCGGAATTGAGAAAACTAGGACAACACCACTACACCCACAATCGGACGGCATGGTGGAGAGATTTAACCGCACAATCCTAAATAATCTCTCGCTTATGGTATCCAGAAATCAACAGGATTGGGACAAGAAGCTACCTTTGTTCCTGCTGGCCTACCGCAGTGCTGTCCACGAGACTACCGGATTTGCCCCATCTCAGATGCTCTTCGGACGAGAGCTTCGGCTACCTTGTGATCTCGTCTTCGGTCGTCCTCCGGATGCGCCTTCATCGCCTGAGGAGTACATCCAGGATCTCCAGGCCCGGTTGGAAGACGTTCATAACTTCGCACGAGAGCGAATCAACATCGCGGCGGAGAAGATGAAGACCCGATACGACACAAGGTCTACTGGACATGAATTCAACGAAGGCGACAAGGTTTGGTTATGGAATCCCATCCGACGGAAAGGTCTTTCACCCAAATTGCAGTCGCATTGGGATGGACCCTACAAAGTCGTTAACCGACTAAATGACGTCGTAGTGAGGATCCAAAAATCACCTAATGCAAAACCTAGGGTTGTACATTATGATCGGTTAGCCCCATACTATGGCCATAGTTCATGAGTATTACGTAAACAACCATGGTTGATAACATAAAAGTTGTAGATAATTTTTGCTTTTAATGTTTAGTAATATTTCTTGTTATTATCGTGTTTTCTGTATCTGTTAGTTATTAATTAATGTGTATATTTGTAAACTTGTGATAGAAGTTTGGCACCCTTTCTGGGGATTGTACTGCCCGGGACGTGCAGTCCTTAGGAAGGGGGCAATGTTACAAATTCTGTAAATAGTAATTATTGTAGGAACGTAACCTGTAAATAGTTTCCCGTAATGAATATACAACCCCTTTTTCATTCGGCTAAAGTATACGACCCCTATTTTATTTTTCTTTTCATTGATAACGGTCTACGCATTTCGGGAAGCCGAAAGAAACGTGTAGAATGTTGTGGAAAATTCTTTTCGGTGTATTTAAGCCGTTAGCGATGGATAAACAGTCAGTTTCGATTGAGATTTTCGAACTGAGTGCATTTTTGCTCTGTTTATAGCGAGGCATTTCGCTGTGTTGTTTTCGCATTTGGAAGTAAATGCGTGTGTAAACGTTGAGTTTACGGTGTTGTGTGATAATTGCTTAATTGCTGATGAATAATTTAGCAGTTGTTGAAGATCTTCCCTGTACATAGTGTAAATAAATTTCCTGTGTTTTTATCAAGAACTGTGTCTTCATTTCAAGAAAGTGGAAGTCGCACCGAATCCGTTACACTATTGTTCATTCGTGTGAGGGAACTTGTAATAAAACTTTACACATCAACCGAAATTATAAGCGAAAATATCACATTTTTAGCACTTAATATAATCCTACAATTAACAAATTGGTTTTAACTTTGAATTTAAGAAAAATAAAAACTATTACACACTTAGTAACATATCTATCGATGTATATTATTTCATGACAAATCACAAATAGGTGAGGATCTTTTATCGATCATGTGACCAACTAAGTTAAGAAAGAGCGTTCTTATCTCATATGAGAATTTATAAGTCTTTAATATTTCTCTTTAATGTAAGTGTATTGATACGTACGAGTTTGTGTATGTGAATATAACTGTGTATTGTTTTCAAACCATTGACATGTTTAAGCTTTACGGTTCTAATTTTGACTTTCCACTTAGCATTAGTCGAAGTCCTTCGCATGTATTAAACTATAGAAATATTACAAAAATTATATTTTCACTCAGTCTTAATTACAAAACCATACAATAAGATGAAGACAACACCGATAGTATAAAGATTACTTACAATAAAGTGCATATAAAAAAATATATGTAAGAGTGATTTCAAAGTATAATCCATCAACCATATTCAACAACTCAATCAAAACACAAGTCTCTTTTAAAATGATAAACACAATTTATTCACACACACAGTAAAAGACAATTAAAAAATATATGTAAGAGTGATTTCAAAGTATAATCCATCAACCATATTCAACAACTCAATCAAAACACAAGTCTCTCTTAAAATGATAAACACAATTTATTCACACATACAGTAAAAGACAATTAAAAAAACTTTCATCTTTAAGTAAAACTCTTCAAAACTTTCAAGCGTATTTTTAACATCGATTGCATCAAATAAATCAGACACATGACATTTTAAACATGGACTATCAACATTCAAAGTAACGAAAGTCACGAGTCAAGTTTTCCCAATTAACATTAAAAAGAGCCTGTTCGAAAAAAGTGTCGAACTTTCGACCCCTTGTTAATGATTCACATTCATGCACTCTCTCTCATGTAAAAAATGAATCCATTTTTACAATCCACACATTCTTTTTAGAAAGGTAGTTTATGTTGCATATGAGCTCATCAAATAGTCACTTACGTAGAGAATCAGCCAGTTTACGAACTTCTTGTGATGTATATGTGCTGATTTTATCACATCGACAATCACAGGGATATTTTTTCTCAATTTCCGAAAGGATGTACTCTTTTAGAGTATAAGTCATAAGTTTGTCTTTGACACTACGTGAGATACAAGGGGACGCGTAGCACAATTTGTCAATCTGGCTTTCCAAAAGTAGAATTCTATCAGGCATCAACTGGAACACTTCTCGTTTCAGTTTGAACAATCTTTGCACACTAACATAGATGTTACCATTCGCACTCGACTCTCCTTTTTTTATAACAAAAGCGAAATCACGGTCTTCGATTAATTTTTGATTTATATTTTTACGTAGGCTTGAAATAAGTGATCTCCACACATCTGGTTCTAAGGAAATACCATCCTTAGTTGGGTCGAAGAATACCATCTTTCCCACACGTATATCTTCTAATATGCACGCATGTACGTTTCCGAAAAGTATTCACCTAAAGTGAAAATACAATCACCCAAGTGTATCATATCATCAGGCTGTGGAGAAGCCTCAGTGTTCATTTTCATGTTCGTTGCATCCCATCTGTTCATCTTCAGGCTTCAAAGTTTCAGAATGATTTTCACCAGCCTTAGTCATTCTTAACTCTCATAGGATTAAGAGTCACAATACTAAAACAACTTCCTGCGAACTTAAAAAATAAATCAAACTAGGTTTTAACACTAGCGGGTGAAGAAAAATCCTAAGCACATAGAATAAAATTTCACGACGTCTTTCAAAGCTCAGAATCACTCTGAAAATGATTCTCCAAACATCCACTATAAACCAATGAATATTCACTTTAACCAATGAGAAGTGTACATAAATCTCTTTCTACTGACGTCATAGAATATCACACGAACTTTTGAGCAGAATTGAGTTGTTTTAGTATTGTGACTCTTAATCCTATGAGAGTTAAGAATGACTAAGGCTGGTGAAAATCATTCTGAAACTTTGAAGCCTGAAGATGAACAGATGGGATGCAACGAACATGAAAATGAACACTGAGGCTTCTCCACAGCCTGATGATATGATACACTTGGGTGATTGTATTTTCACTTTAGGTGAATACTTTTCGGAAACGTACATGCGTGCATATTAGAAGATAT